>NC_089222.1:141741467-142036983 GCF_963924675.1 Phocoena phocoena
CATTTCTTGAAGCTTTGTGTCTGACTGAAAATGTGTGAAACAACATTTTATCCATAATACATGCAAGCTTATTCTAATTCAGAATTAGCATGAGAAATTACTTGGCCTTAAGGAAAATCTGTGTGCCTACAAGATGCACCATATCGATCTGGTTCCTTGCTGTCCTGTAATAATGTTGCTAAGACTACAAGCAAAGACACAAGTACAAAGGACTGTAGCCTTTGCACGCATGCTCTCCTCTGCCAGCCAAGGTATAAGCTTCTCCTCTTGGGCCAGACCTGTTCTAGTGCCCCAGGGATGATGGGCACCTACGTCTGAATGACCCATGTAGCCAGTGAGGCTTGTAGCATGGGAGAGTTTCCCAGCATTTGGGGGAATTAGATAAGAAGATACTGAAGAAAACGAAGAGGAGTTTCTACTCTTACGTAGAGGAGAAGAAGCCATTTGTAGCCATGTAATAAACTCTCAGTGGGCAGAGTGGTGGCCCCAGGCCTTTTAGCTGGCTCCAGACTACCCAGGATTTCAGCAGTCTGTTGGATGTCAAACCCAACAAAAGAATGTTGAGATGCTAACATGTTATGAAGAAGCTTCATGACACTGTCACCACAGAGATAAGCCCCTCGTGAGGAACAGCTGGGATAAGTAACATAGCAGATTTAAATTGGGATTTATTTCCACAAAACTCAATTGCTTGTGAATGGCTACCTTGTGAATGGCTACCTTGAGAATGGCTACCTTGTGAATGGCTTCTGAATGATCAACAACCATATGTTTGCAGTCAGAGCCCTGAGGTCTTCAAGATGTGTAAAATCAGCAGCCTGATTCCTGCATCTGTGGAAGGGCTCATGGTTCCAGTTCACATTTTTCTTTACCATTACATGCAAAGGCAAGATTCAACTTTAAGAGAGGGAAAACACCTCCTAATGAATCAGGTTCAGCTACATTTAGGGATCTATAAAGGTCTTCCTCCAAAACTCTAGGTTCCAGCCTTATATTGGACAACTGGACCCTTATACCTCCTGTCCATTCCACACACACATGTCCCCCATCCCTGACACAGATACCTACAATATATGCATCCTTTCACGTAAACTTTGCACATCAGCTAACAGAAGATTCATAAAAAGAGACACAAAAATAAAGCTAAAATGTGAATTCTCAAACCAAAAGGGTAGACATTGAAGTCCTGACTGAAACACAGTTCTATCCCCCCCGCCCACTAAATGGATCATTTCACTTTCATCCTTTTCCCACTTTCACATATGTTATTATTGTCCTAAATTTCATGGCTCAGGGTTTTCCAATTAGCCTGCCATAAGCATGTGTTTCAGGAGACAGTGCAGAAGCACTTGGCACTGTTGATGCTGGGAAACTGCAGCTCAGGAAGAGCCAGTCCTCTCTGGGAATACTTCCTGAGATGGTGGCAGGATGCCACAGCCCAGCATAGCTTAACACTTTATCACACAGAGAAAGGAAAAGATGAAAAGTAACAGGACGGAATCTTAATAACGTAATCAAGGGAGTCCCATGTAACCTGCTCTACATTAAAAGACAGCAACCGCTGGACCTGTGACCCTCAAGTACACCTCAATAGTTGAAGGCTCTCTAGGTAACCACTGATTCTCAAGGCCTGAGTTCATCACAGTTTGGCTTTCGACCGAGCTGCCCACCATCCAACACATTCTTTACTGCTCCAAAGTAATTTGAATTTATCATGGACTGGATTTAGCAAATTTATCTTTAACTGAATTCCAAATGATTTCTAATTCTCCTTTTAGTTCGAGGCAGCACATATTACGTGGCACAGAATGCTTTTAAAACAACATCATTGTTTGAAACATTCGGTGGGGTTGATGCCACATTTCTCTGAAAAAAAAAAAAGTCAGCTAAAGAGAAAAGGAAATAACATCACCACCAACATAGGCATCCATTCATTTACTCACCCACTCATTCACTCAAGAATTCACTCACTCACTCACTCACTCAAGCATTTGTTAATTCATTGACTCACTCAGTCACTCATGAAAGTATTCACTCATTCATTAACTCAAGCTTTCCTTCATTTATTCATTCACTCACTCATTTCAGAGCTATGCGTCACAGTGCTACCTAGTGCTGGGAACTGCGCAAGGGGACAACCTTGGCCTCCTAGCTCCTCTTTAGGCATCTGTTTATGTCACACAACAAGGGTGGGCATGCGTGTGGGTCGACGACCCCATTCCAAGTGCATAAGCGTCTTTCCTTCAGTGACAAGGAGAAATGCCAAACAACAACAAAACAGAAGGAGGGGGTGTTGGCAATATTACTATGAAAGGCACGGGTCTGTGGGCAGAGCCACATTAAGACATTCATGGGTCTTTCCTTCAAAAAAATTGTTTAAAATTATATTCTATGACTAGCAGGATTAAGAGAAATGCAATCTGGGCTGGATTATGTTCATTTTTTTCTTCTGATTTGGAAGGAATTAAAATATTTTCATGGGATGCTAAAATTATAGTGGCCCTAGACACTGTGCCTATTGTACTAGGGGATCACCTGGCTCTGGCTTTGGGGTCACTCATGCCAGCATCCTAATCTTTCAACACCCATGAACGGCATTGACCGTGCACAAGGCAGCTCACTTCTTCATGCCCAGGTCTTTGTTGCTAAGACATACCTAGGGTTCTTGTTTCTGCTTCTCCTCTCCCCATCAAACAGGAATAAAAATAGAATCGGCTCTCAAGGTCAGTGAACCCTACGAGTGGCAAGACCACAGAAGTCTCTCCTTGGTTGCTCTTAACACTGAACCAGAACATCCAGACCAAGTAAGGCTCATGAAATTGGAGTCAGTTTCGTCAGTTGCCCACTATGAAGTAGGTTAAACCAAAGAGTTCCCACTTCAGGGAATGAATCAAGTAGGGTCTTTATTTTGTCTCTTATAATAATTCTCATTTTATACCACATTCCACCTCCCCATCCATCCCTATCTTAATTATCGCTTTTAAGATACTTTGTAACTGACATTTATTTTGGATTTTGAACTCAGTTTGATCTTAAATCCTCTTTTTTTTTTTAATTGGAGTATAGTTGCTTTACAATGTCAGTTTCTGCTGTACAGTAAACTGAATCAGCCACATATATACATGTATCCCCTCTTCCTTGGATTTCCCTCCAGATGAAGCAACCAACGAAGGATTCATCTCCAAAATATACAACCAGTTCATGCAGCTCAATATCAATGAAACAAACAACCCAATCAAAAAATGGGCAGAAGACCTAAATAGACATTTCTCCAAAGAAGACACACAGATGGCCAACAAACACATGAAAAGATGCTCAACATCACTAATTATTAGAGAAATGCAAATCAAAACTACAATGAGGTATCATCCCACACCAGTCAGATGGCCATCATCAAAAAATCTACACACTGGAGAGGGTGTGGAGAAAAGGGAACCCTCTTACACTGTTGGTGGGAATGTAACTTGGTGCAGCCACTATGGAGAACAGTATGGAGGTTCCTTAAAAAACTGAAACTAGAACTACCATATGACCCAGCCATCCCATTCCTGGGCATATACCTGCAGAAAGCCATAATTCAAAAAGATACATGCACCCCAACATTCATTGCAGCTCTATTTACAATAGCCAGGGCATGGAAGTAACAGACTTTTTTTTTTTTTTTTTTTGCGGTATGTGGGCCTCTCACTGCTGTGGCCTCTCCCGCTGCGGAGCACAGGCTCCGGACGCGCAGGCTCAGCGACCATGGCTCACGGGCCTAGCCGCTCCGTGGCATGTGGGATCTTCCCGGACCGGGGCACGAACCCGTGTCCCCTGCATCGGCAGGCGGACTCTCAACCACTGCGCCACCAGGGAAGCCCGTAACTGACTTTTTATGTCCATCATCTGTCTGTCCTCACTGGAACATTTAGCTCTACAAGGGCAAGAATTAGTATGCTCTGTTTACTACTGTATTATTATTCCTGACACTTAGCACTACGTGAATATTACTTGTTAATTAAATTGATTTGAAAATGATCAGAAACACTGGTTTGAAAAACATTAAAATTCAGCCTTCAGTATATTTGGGGTATATTCTACGAGAATTGTTTCTCTACAAACTACAACCCTTGGTCTAGTACTGTTAGAGAGCTCAAGGTCTGGCTGCTCCCTGCTCACAAGACAACGCTTGAGAGGCAAGTGTCGGTAGAAGGGAAAAGGAAAAGTTGTTTTATTTCAGAGGCTGGCAACTGGGGGAGAGGGAAAGTTCACGTCCAAAGGCTGACTCCCCCACTGCCGATCAGTGAGCAAGAGCTTTTAAAGGGGAGTTTCAGGGGTGTATCAGCAGAGGGAGGGGGCTCCATGCAGAAACAGCACAGTCAGCTCTGACCATCATCTTGAAACTGGCCAGCGATGGTCTGATCAGTGTCATCTTGATTGTTTCAGGTACAGTTAATCTTCAGTTCCGGGGTCAGTTTGTTCCCATTTCTTTGATCTCAGTTCTCAGAACTGTGGCAGCTATGCCATGGTTACAGTCTGGTCATCATGTAGTTAACTTCCACCTGGTGGAAGGTTCAGTATTTACAGAACAGCTCGAAAAATATGGCTCAGAATAATATCTATAGCCTTTGAGGAGAAACTACAGGTCCTTGACTTTGCTTAATGACTAAACTATTATTACTTTGTCCTGTTTGCTTTTCCTTTGTTTCTGCATTTTCTTATTTCTCTGATTAAACTTACCCTCCAGCTAAAGTTTTTCTACAGACAGAACGCAGGCAGAGGGAGGCATGGGGGAGGGGGCTTCTCTCCTGGGAAGGCCTCATAGGGTCCTGTTTTGTTTCCGTATTCCTGGTAACGCAGCCTAATATTTTTTCTGTCTGTTCATCTTTTCCCACTTCTGATAATATAAACTATTCTTGACTAAAGTGTACAGCAAGGGATGCAGAATGTATGTGTACCACCCCCTTCTTCCCCTTTCAAATTCTTCATGTGCCACAATTTCTTATCTAAATTTTATACCAATCTGACAGCTTCTCATAAAGCAAGAAGAACAAAGAGAGCATAGTAGCAAAGTTACTGAGCTAATTTTATTAAGGCACAAGGTGCTTTAGGATATGATTGAAATACTTTTTTTTCATAAAGATTGGCCAGTCTAGTTGAAAAAAAGACAAGACTTTGGATTAACCATTTCCAATATTCTGAATGTACAAACTATCCCATTTCCCACAAAGGGGAGCTCTCCCGAGCTTTAGGGAATACTTTGTTGTCCCTGTGGACCACTGCTATCACACAGACACTTCAGGCTGTACATTCAGGGAGATGCTTATGGTAATTACAGGCGGAGACGCACGGAAAAGGAAAAACTATTAAGAATCTTATTTTCTTCCTTATGACATATCAACTCATTTCCATTTTTATTCAAAATGTTATTCGTTGTATTGATTTTTTTTTTTTTTTTTTGCGGTACGTGGGCCTCTCACTGTTGTGGCCTCTCCCGTTGCGGAGCACAGGCTCTGGACGCCCAGGCTCAGCGGCCATGGCTCACGGGCATGTGGGATCTTCCCAGACCAGGGCACAAACCCGTGTCCCCTGCATCGGCAGGCGGACTCTCAACCACTGCACCACCAGGGAAGCCCCATTGTATTGATTTTTATTATAAAATTAATATATTCACATTGTAAAAACTTCTATAAATACAGAAAGATAGAAAAAATAAATGAACCATGATCACATAGTTGCATCTTGCCATAGCAAAATGCCTTCTATTAACATTTTGATGTATGCACTGTAGACTGTTCTGATGCAATGAACAGAATGAACTGAAAGGGGCCCCAGGAGTTCACTCAGGGTAGCATGGACAATGGGCCAGCTGGAAGCAGGGTCCCCGTTTCTGCTGGCATAGGGGCTGCATCTGAGTGAGGCTTCTTCCCCCGACAGAAGGGACTACACCTTCCCATGGGCCTGGGGGTCTCAAGGTGCTGGGCAGCTGGCTCTTTCAGACAATTCTAGTAGCAGTCAATGCCTACTAAACCCAGACAATGTTTAGTAGGATTTCTCTCGGGCTTACAAGAAAGGAACATATACAGAGAGGTTCCTCGAATGACAGACCCAAGCACTGTCGAGAATACCCAACCCCAGCCTGCATTTCTGTGGGATGATGAACAGATAAGGAACCCTTTCATTTTCTCACTTACATCTATTTTCTTCCTTAATGTCTATTCCTTAACACATACTGTACCACCTTGTAGAATATGCCCTTACCTACTGTGATAGACAGTTTTCCGTGTCAACCTAGAGTTAGGCTGTAGCACCCAGATATTCAGTCAAACACTAGTGTAGGTGTTACAGGGAAGTTATTTTGTAGATGTGGTAAACATCAACAATCAGTTGACTTTAAGGAGATTACCCTGGATAATCTGGGTCAGCACAATCTAATCAAAGAGCTTGAAAGAACCTAAAGCAGAAATGAGCTTTCCCTGAAGAAGAAATTCAGCCTGTGGACTGCAGTATCAGATCCTGCCCCAGAGTTTCCAGCCTGTCCTGATGGCTTGCCTTATGGATTTCAGACTCACTTATCCCAATTGCATAATTGTGTGAGCTAATTCCTTGAAATACGTCTCTATCTATCATCTATCTATTTCCTACTGGTTCTGTTTCTCTAGTGGACCCTGAATGATACATTCACCTTGCACGAGAGTTATATAATTTCATTCATAAGCTTAAGTTCTGTATAAATGAGAAATCTATTTAGGTAAGGTTTATGAAACTTGGGACTTTTCTCCCATTTATTGGCTTCTTTGTTTTTTTCTTTCCTTTCTTTGATTGAAGTATAGTTGATTTACAATGTTGCGTTAGTTTCAGGTGTACAGCAAAGTGATTTGGTTATACATATATAAAAGAATATACACACACACACACATATATATATATATAATATATATATATATATATATGTATATACACATTCTTTTTCAGATCCTTTTCCCTTATAGGTTATTACAAAATACTGAGTATAGCTCCTTGTGCTCTACAGTATATCCTTGTTGGTTATCTAATTTATATATAGTAGTGAGTATCTGTTAATCCCAAACTCCTAATTTATCCCTCCCCGAACTTTCCCCTTTGGTAACCATAAGTTTGTTTTCTATGTCTGTGGGTCTATTAAAAACATGGAACGCTTCACGTATTTGTGTGTCTTCCTCGAACAGGGGCCAAGCTAATCTTCTCTGCATGGTTCCAATTTTAGTATATGTGCTGCCAAAGCAAGCATGTTTCTTTGTTTTTTATGCTTCCCTTTTTTCCCCAAACGGAGTTGAAGATATCAATATAGCAAGGTATCATAAATCTAAATGAATATAGAACATTCATGTATTCTAGAATGAACACAGACTATTTGTTAATACATAATTCAGAAATAAAAAAAGGAGGCTTATGGTAGGCAAGTAAGAAGGCAAGAATATATTTAGGAACAAAATAAATGCCAAAAGCTGGGAGAACAGGAGAACGGAGATGAATTGCTACAAAAATCCGTGGAAATTCACCAAGTACAAAGGCTGAGGGCAGTGCTCAAAGGCAGAAAGAGATGCCCCCAGGTGCAGAAAGCCAGAAATGGGTCTAGAGAGCAAAGGGAACGCACCAGAAACTCAAAATGCTGGCAGGCAGGCTGTAAAGCAGAAAAAGCATTGCTGTGGTTTGGAAAGCTCGTAGCTGGCCTTGCAATGCACAAAGATCTAAAGGGGGTGTGGCTGGTGTTCTGATCCCAAGCTCTCCAAAGGCAAAGTTTCAAACCCACCTTCACAATGTGTGAAGTTTTTGGCAAACTGAATCTAACTTAAGATTCCAACTCTGCAACAGAGTCCAGAGACAGCTCAGCTACATGTTAGATTGACTCAGGCTCACACCATCAGCCTGACAGGGGGCACGTCTTCTCAGGAGGTGAATATGTCTTATCCCAACACTATGTTCAGCATAAAATAAAAAATCATAAGATGCACAAAGAAGTGAGGAAAAGGGGCCTACATTTAAAAGAGGAAACAGTTCATAGAAATAAATATAGCAATGACCCAGATGTCTGAATTATCACTCAGGAATTCTAAAATATCTATGATGAAGGGTCTAGAAGAAAATGATGACAACAAATATGAGCAGATGATGAATTTCAGCACATAAATGGAAACAGTATAAAGGAAAATCAAATGGAACTACCAGAATCGAATTATGTGATGTCAGAGAGGAAGAATGCATAAGCTTATTAGCAGACTTGGACACAGCAGAGTAAAGAATCAGTGAACTCAAAGGCAGGCCAATAGACCCTATCTTGACAGTAGATAGAGAATAAAAAGTAAAAAACTAAAATAAAATAAAACAAAGTATCCAAGACACGTAACATACTCTCAAGCAGTATAAATAATTGGAGTCCCAGAGGTTAGAAGAGATATAGGAAAAAAATTATTTTAAGAGACAATAGTCACTAAATTTGAAATTAATGAAATACATCAATACATATATCCAAGAAGCTCAGAAAACCACAAACATGATAAGCCTTTAAAAAATAATTTTAAAAATCACACCTATCACATCAGAGGCAAACTGCTGAAAACCAAAAATGGAAAGAAAATCTTAAAAGTAGCCCAAAAAACCCAGCCAGGTCATATGCAAGGAAAGCATGAAAAGAGTGATGATTGAATTTCTCAGAGTGAAATAGAGTTTTCAAAGTGCCAAAATAACTTTTTTAAAAAGCTGTTAATATAAAATTCTATATCTAACCAAGGTTTACATCAAAAATGAAAGGTAAATTAAGACAAGTTCAGCCAAAGAAAATCTCAGATTTTGTAGCCAGAAAACCTGTGCTACAAGAAATGCTAAAAGAACTGCTTCAGGGTGAAATATATGATTCCAGATAGAAGTTCAAGCCTGCAGGAAAAAAAAAGAAGACCATAGAAAGTGCAAAATATTGGTAAAAATAGGGGACCTATTTATTACTTTTAATACGTGTATGTTTGTGTGTACAGACACATATCTATGTTTGTGTAATACATATAACATATACAGATTTAAGCTACAATTGTTCAAGCAAAAATGGTAGCAACATGTTGTAGGGTTCATAGAATACAGAGGAATAAAAGAGCACAAGGAGCAAGAAGGGGATAAATGGAATTATACATGTAATCATGGTGTTCCTACATTTTGTAACGAGTTTGATATAATTGGAAATTGAACTGTGTTAAGTTAAAGATACACATTGTAATTCCTAGTGACCCTGAAAAAATAATACAAAAGTGTATATTTAAAAAGTTAATAGAATTAAATAATTACTTGGTCACTCAAAATAAGTCAGGGAATTAAAAAGAGAAACATACACCAATACGAAAGATCTAAACCCAAGTTATGTTGATAATTACATTAAATATGAATAGACTAAATGCCACTTAAAGACGAGGTAAATAAACAAGATCCAAATGAATGCATTTTACAAGAAGTACACTTAGAACATAAAGAAACAGATGGTGGAAAATGAAATGTTAAAAAGCAACATACATCCAACCACTGTGCATCATACATCTAGATGGCTTTGTTTATACCAGACTTGGTGCAATTCAAGACAAACAGTAACATCAGAGATAAAGAGGAGCATTTCATGATGTTAATAGTCACTCCACCAAGAACGAGTAACCAACCTAAATTAAAATGTATCTAACAAAATAGCTGCAAGTCACATGATGCCAAAACCGACAGAAAAGCTCAGATTTTAACATGCGTCTCCTCATGACTGATAAAACAGGTGGACCAAAACTTGAGTAAAATATAGAATGTTTGATTAACACTATAAACCAATTTAACATAATTAACACTTAAAGAACACTCCACTCAACAACTGTGTAGTACAGATTCTTGCCAAGAGCACATGGCATATTAACCAAGATAAATCAAATTCTTGGACATTAAAAATCCCTCAATTACTCAAATTATAATAATTCAAAGTATGTTCTCTGAAAATAACATTGAAATTAATAGTCATAAGATAACTTTAAAAATACTCAACTGGTAGGAAATTAAACAACACATTTCTAAGCAGGTGACAGCCTGAAGAAAATCCATAAGGAAAAATAGAAGACATTTTGGATTGAATGATAGTAATATTTGTGGTGGTGGGTTCTTGAAGATAATCTGCATGTCCCTCTGTGAGGAAGTGGATTCATAAAATGTGGTGGATACAAATCATTGACTACAATGCAGCTGCTAGGTACAAGGAATTCAATTTACACATAGCAAAGTGGGAGAATTCCAAACACATAGTGTTCATGAAAATTAAAAGATGTATAACACCCTTTGATTATGTAAATTGACACCAACATTTGCATAAAACAATAATACACAGTGTAAAACATACCTACAAAAATGCACACTCAACATATTAGCACATTTCAAATGGTGGGAGCAGTTATCCTCGAGGAGGTGGGCAATAGGAATAAAAGGAAATAAACAGAACAAAAAGGGAAAGAGTCTCTGTTAGACCAATAACCATCGTGTACCACAAAATGAGAGTCCCAGAATCCTCTGAAACTGACCCCAAACAAACAAAAACTAAACAAACTTTAGACTAGACATAGAACAAAAAGGAAGAGTGCAGAAAAAAGTTGATATGATGAATCCCCCAAAGTGCAACACAGAGAAGTAAAGAGTTAGACCAGGTAAAAGAGAAGTTAAAAGAAACAGAGAAAAGAATAACAAATCCCAAAGCACTTTTAATAGGATTCCTGGAAGAAGACAATGAGAGAGACAATATTTGAAGAGATAAAACCTGAAGGAAATCCCAGAACTGATGAACAGCATGAATCTTCAGATTCCAGAAATATAAGCCAAGCAGAATAAATATTTTAAAAATCCTTAACTAGATGAAACTACAGAACACCACCGAGACAGAGAAAAATATTAAAACCCACCAGAGAGAAAAAGACAGATTACTAGCAGAGTAAGGACAAATAAAATGACAGCGGACTGCTCCCTGGCAATGAAATACGGGAGAAAGTCATAAGAAGGTACAAAAATCTGAAGGAAAGTAAATGTCAATATAGAATTCTATATACAGCTAGGTTACCAGTCAAAAATGAAGCACAAAGTGCTTTTGAGATATAAGAAGAAAGAGAGAACTTACTACTCTTAGACCCTTACTGGAGAAACTATTGAGGATTATACTTCATCAGGAAGGAAGCATGTCCTGCAGTAACAGGTGGGCCTCAGCCAGTGAGCTTAGCATCCTCAGCCATGCAGAGTCCGATTGGTCAGGACTCTGTCCCAATTGGTTAGGGTCCATGCCTTACCAGGTCTTTACTATTCAGACAATGCTACCAGGCTACCAGAAGCAATGATAAGAACTCTATTCATACATTGGTAAATCCAGATAAATATTAACTTTTAAAAGATTAATAGGGCTGTTAAAAGTAAGGCATAATTAAAATTCTAGACAAAGCAGTATGAAAAGCAGAAGAAAGAGATCGGAATTAAAGAAGTCAAGTTCAGGAGAAGGGTAGACAAGCTCATTAACTTTAAGTTTTGTATGTGAGGGTATATGTCAAAGGCATGGTTGACAACAAAGAATAGAAATAGAATTTGTAACTTCCACACCAATAGAAGAAATAAAGAACGCTAGCAATCTATCAAACAGCAGGCAAGTTCGGTAGGGGAGCAGGAGAATCAAAAACATTGATAAATGAAAATACCAAATATGCCAGAAATTCAAGGAAATATAAATATGCTTACATGACCTACTGGAAATAATCAACTGTGCATTTTTAAAAATGTCTTGTAGAGTGGAGCTACAGTGCTCATTAGAGAGAAATTTATAGCTTGCAATGTATTTCCTTTTAAAAGAGAGAAAGACTAAAACCAAATCAGCCAAAAATTCAGTTCCATGAGCTAGAAGAATGAAGCAAACTCAAAAAATCAGAAAAAAAGACATAAAATACAAAACAAGAAATTAAAATGAAACAAAAGTTACGTTTTTAAAAAGACTAACGCTGTAGGAAAGAATCTCAACAAGCACAAATCATCAACAGGAACGAGGGAGGAGACATTGCTATGGCTAAATAATAAGAGAATCCTTTAAACGAAGAAAGTAACACTTCGGTCTTCTCTCCAAGCTCAGGGGGTGCCCTGCCACCTCAGGCAGGGGCAGGAAGTCTAGTGTCTGGCTTAACACCCGGAGGCCACCTTCTGCCAGACTCGCACACGGCTACTGCTTGAAAGCCGTCTAGGTTACAAGGCTTTGTGTCAAGCTCTGAGCCAGAGGTGCCCACACAGTACCTGTTTATATCTTTTCTTTCCCAGCAGTGAGGTAAGGACATCATCCCTGTTTTACACGTGCGGGAACAGAGGCTCAGGGATGTCAAACAGCACAGTTAAGTTCGCCCAGCTAGTTAGTGGGGAAACCATGCTTCAAACTCAGGTGTGTCTCAGTTCAAAACTTATAATCCTAAAACTGCAGCAACTTTCACAGTTCCTCCCAGCTGTGAGCTGGAATGGGGAGAGAAGTACAAGGAAGGGTCAAGTCAGCATTTAAACTTTCCTTCACTCTTTCCAAAATGTGACTTTCTAGTTTTGTCCGCCTGGTACAGGATCTTTTCCCACTGTTAGGTGGGCCCGCCTGGCCCCGAAGCCTTCCAGGGTCCACTAGAATCTGAACGCATAGGTCTCACCTTGAAACAGACGGAAAGGCATTTCAAATTGGTAATTCATAGCTAGTACTAGTTTAGTCTTATTCTCTTTTAAAGTTTAACAATGACCTCTTCATATTAGTAAGATGTATTTCTTTCCATTTTTCCTTTAAAAATATAAACAAGTAACTCAGTCAGATATATTTTCACTTCCAGAGTCACATTTATTTGACCTGCTTCTTATTTTTAATTCCCTGATCCCATATGCTTGTGAGATTAGCAAATGCTACTGAAATGTGTTTGAGTCACAAGGTAATTACTTTAGATAAATGTCATTCTGTGGTTTAGGATTAGGTCCTAATTCCAGTTTTTAATAGTACCTGGTTAAGCCCTCCTTGGATTGGCTCGATAGTCCTGGGGACTATATGTAATAAAACCCCACAAAGTAACTCATTCATAAGCCAGTTCTGATGTGTATATCCTGATGGCTGAATTCATACCTAAATCCAAATCTTCCTGTCAGATATCAGCAAGAAGAGATGAACCAGCATGCACAATTGTGTTTAAATAATGAGAATGTTATTCCAAAGGCAGACCTCAAAAAGGACCTATATCAAATACGTTCACCATGACTTTCAGTTTGTAGGTATTTTTTAGTGCCAAAATGGGATAAAACACACAAAGAAACACATACTCTCATGCACACACACTCCAGATTCAGAACCCAAGATAATAGTTCCAGCAAGAAGGAGCAAGAAAAAAACATTGTTAGGTTACATGTCATAAACATACTTGTAGTAAACGTGTGACCTTGGTAACAATATCCAGAAAGTGTTTTTAAAATGCACCATTAAGCACAGGAGGAGAGACAGCAATTTGGAGAAACAGATATGGACACACATAATAAATATTACAGAGGTTTCCAGTCATTGGGATTCTGCACATATCTCATGCACATAAAGATAAGATCCGGAGAAAATGAAACTCTGGTTAGATAACATGAGGCCTTACCCATAAATACTTACTGGAAGTCGAAATGGTGTTTGGAACATGGTCTAACTGAAAGCAAAATGTCAGCATTCAGAACAAAGTGCTCTAGATTTGGAAAAACACACAAATGAGCAGAACCCTGGGCCAGATGGAACAACAGGTATAACAGAGTGATATCCTTAAGTAAGCAAAGGGATAACCTTTTATTTATTTATTTATTTATTATTTATTTATTTATTTTTGGCTGTGTTGGGTCTTTGTGCTGCGTGCAGGCTTTCTCTAGTTGCGGCGAGCGGGGGCTACTCTTCGTTGAGGTGTGTGGGATTCTCATTGCGGTGGCTTCTCTTGTTGCAGAGCACGGGCTCTAGGCACGTGGGCTTGAGTAGTTGCAACATGCAGGCTCTGTAGTTGTGGCTCACGGGCTTAGTTGCTCCGTGGCATATGGGATCTTCCCAGACCAGGGCTTGAACCCCTGTCCCCTGCATTGGCAGGTAGATTCTTAACCACTGCGCCACCAGGGAAGTCCCAGGATAACCTTAATATAGACTGCGCACTGATATCTGAGCAATGAGCAGACTATTAAAATCATGAATAGATGAGAGAATTTAATTAAATTTACCACAAAATTTTAGAAAGCAATAAGAAAGACAAGACCAAGGACAGCTGACTATTGATGAACTACTGAAGACAATCCATGAAGAATTCAGAAAAGTACAAGATGGCATCCTAAAAGGATGCCTATGAAACCAGTACTGTATTTTCCAAGAGACCCATTTTTTTAAATACATTTATTTATTTTATTTATCTTATTTTTGGCTGCACTGGGTCTTTGTTGCTGCATGCAGGCTTTCTCTAGTTGCAGCGAGCGGGGGCTACTCTTCATTGTAGTGCGCAGGCTTCTCATTGTTGGCTTCTCTTGTGGCCGAGCACGGGCTCTAGGCACACGGGTTTCAGTAGTTGTGGCTCACGGGCTCTAGAGCGCAGGCTCAGTAGTTGTGGCGTGTGAGCTTAGCTGCTCTGTGGCATGTGGGATCTTCCCAGACCAGGGCTCAAATCCGAGTCCCCTGCATTGGCAGGTGGATTATTAACCACTGCACCACCAGGGAAGCCGCAAAAGACCCATTTTATAAATGGAAAACAATGGCACGCAATGGGTCCAGCCAGCGAGACAAAAGGCTATTTGGGGCAAGTACACACTGTACCATCCAAAGTCCTCGCTGGTTTCTAGGTTGAGAACAGATTATATTAACCATTCCAGGCTGGGTTTAATGTTTGGCAATTCAACTCCCATTTGCGGCATATCAACCTTCAGAATCAAAGGCCACAAATGAACCCTCACACAGGAAAATGCTTCTGGGCCTGACCGGTGAAGGAAGTAGGCACTTCATCCACCCTCCTTTCTTCCAGTACATCCTACACCTGCCTCAGCTGTCCCCGGTGGTGGTCTTCTCCCAACATCACTGCAACGCTGAGGGTCCTCAACGCAACCAGGGGAACAGGCAGGAGAAAATAGAAAAGTGCAAAGAAGGAGAGAATATCTTAGTTTTCAAAAATGTGAACTTCCTCTTGGTCAGCCAACTGGCTCTGACGGAAGTTCCTTGAGTCTTTCACAAATTTTCAGTGAAACCAATGTAATGATTGGATAACCTCAGAAGAACTGTGTTTCTGTGCCTGTATAATGAATGAGCTCTCGTATAATGCATGCAAGGCAGGATACAGAGTGTTCTGGGTGTGTCACCTTGTGTTACAAACGATGGAGCTAAATTCCAGAAATGTTGGCTGACATGGTCTCCATCTTCTTACTTGGTATGATGCTGTGTAACCCATGAACATGGTCAATGATGGAGCAAAAGCCTTCTTTAAACAGAAGAAAATCACTCTGTTTGTGAAGGAAAATCACCAACTTAATAAAAAAAAAAATCCCCAATGTTCTCATCTTCTCACAGTCCTACCTCCATTCCATTCTTGAAGGTGTCTATAGGCCCACGTGGCCTAGGGACCAAGGATCCTCTGTAGTGCCGTGATATTTGGGGCTCACGTCAGCAAGGTCAGGTCACTGACCTGAGCACTGAGTCCTCAGCATCTCAGAGTTTGACCATCGGCTATCACTGTGAGTTTGGCCAGAAAAGGACTGTAAAATATCAAAGGGAGTAAAATTTTGTGATGAAAGAAATCTCTCTTGAAAGGCAAGATTACCATGCATTAAGGAACAAGGCAAAATTGCTGATGTGGATGGAATTATGCCTCAAGAAAACTGAAGGGAAAAACAATCTGTATCATTCAGAGAAAGACCTGCAACTTGATCCCCACTGCCTCTGTGTGTCATGTTGAAACCCGCAAGAAAAGGAGCCCAGGATATTTGACTTTTTGTCCCATGAACCTGCTGGTTGGTTCCTTTCCTGGATGTTCTGTGGGGGTTTGGACCGAGCTCAACTGTGCCACCAACAGCTCCAGCTCAAAGCCCTCAATGTGAGTTAGAGGTCGCTGGGTCGGGTCTAGGGAATAAGCAAATTACATGTAGTTTGCGAATCTCTCTGCAAGTCAGATGAAAGACAATTTGGGTTTAGCTCTAGACATGAAGCTGGAGTGTTGTAATGACAAGGAACAAAACCAACTCCCATCTCAGAAATGCTGGCAATAGGGTTAGGGAGGTTCTGGGAAAAGCAATGATCTGAGGAATTAGCAAGAGTTATAGAATGGAAGGAAAAAGCAAAGGGTGCCCATGGCAATGTGAGGAACCCTGGGCAGTTCGTGAAGTGCTTTTACATCCATCAGTGTAACTAGCTCACATTCCATCCCCATCACTCAAAGAAGAGACAGGGGCTCTGCAAAGTCGGGTCAACAGGCCCCAAACATGCACATCACCAGAAACCCTGGAGAAGGTTTTCACAGATACCAGTGTCTGGGTCCTTGTGGTCCAAGGAATGCTCTGGAGGTGGGGACTGTGAACCTGGAACTGTCAAAACGCACCTTGGTGACTGACGATCCACAGGTATGAGAACACAAAAAGGGACACAGAGATGGGAAGTATTGGAGCCCGTTAGATTCATGAGGAAATTCTATTAAATGTTAAAGAGACATGCTTACAAAAGCTTATATTAAAAATTATTATTATTAAAAGTATTAATATGTCTACACTTTTTTTTTTCAGTATGTCAGTACAATAGCAAGGAACATGGATGATTTCAGAGAGGGTTTATTTTTCCTTATTTAATGTTAAAGGGAAAATAACCCCATGCACCTCTCATCAGTAGTGACAGATGAAATGAGAGGGCTGTGTTTGATTGTTCAATATCACAGAGGCAAAGTTGGTTAACGAGAATGACAAATCTGCATCCTAGGAGGAAACATTCGGAAACTGCCATCTCAAGGTTGATCTGAAGGACAAGGATGTTTTAGACCAGCTTCTCAAACTTGAGTGTGTGTAAGAACCACCTGAGATTGTTAATGTGGATTCTGATGAAGGAGATCTGGGAAGGGGCCTGAGAGTCTGCATTTCTGACCCGTTTCCAGGTGATGCAAAAAGGCACACACACACCCAGGGGTGTAGCCAGGTGTTCCCAGCAGCTCAGCAGTAGGTATCTGCCAGGAGGGCAGATAGAGCGTGGACAAGCACCCGTGCTTGAAACCCAACTTTCATGGGAATACATTGATCACTGCAGAAAGGAGCCTGGCCTCTCAATATCTATACAGTCCTCACTTTGTTTCTAAAGCAAATTTCTGTAACTAATAATCCTGTATTCCAGTCATAAAATCATAAAATCATAAAATTAGACTACAGGGGAAGGCTGGACTTGAAATGGCAGCAAAGATGACATTGGGGCAGCAATCACAACACATGGCATCTACCAAGAGAAAAGAGGCACTGATTCCATTGCACAAAAATTTAAGAGCAGATGAGTGGTTCAACGGTCCATTAAAGGACACAATCTTTTTTTTAAGAAAAAAATTATTTACTCATTTGGTTGCACTGGCTCTTGGTTGCGTCAGGTGGGCTCCTTACTTGTGGCATGTGAACTCTTAGTTGTGGCATGCATGCGGGATCTAGTTCCCTGACCAGGGATCGAACCCTGGGCCCCCTGCACTGGGAGTGTGGAGTCTTAACCTCTGTGCCAGCAGGGAAGTCCCAAAGGATACAATCTTTTCCAAATTTTTTTTTTTAAATCTAGCAAAATCATTTTACTTAAAAACACTAAATAATAACAACATACACACATAAAGAGATTAATACCTTTGGGAGGAAATTAATAATAACAACACCTGTAATAACCTCATCAATGAAACAAGGATCCAGTGGAGAAGATATAGGAAAGGTCACAGATCGCAGACTTTTAACTGGAAATTATCTAACTTTTACCTCCACATTTTTTTCTGACCAGAAAACTAGGGCCATGTCTGAGCCAAAAGCATATAATTTTCATGACAAAAATTTGGGCTGTAACTCATATAACTATATATTTTTCCTAACAAAAATGCTAATCTACTCACTTATCTTTTTAATGAGGCGTTCACAAGTATAGGTTAATTATAACATGTATTATGTTGGAAAATGTTTTCTATGTTTATTGTTTTATACAAAATTTTATTAGCATCAGTTAATTAAAGAAAAAAGATGATGTATAGCCCAGAATTGACTGGATTGCCAAAAGAGTGAGAGTACACAGTCTTTATCCCAAAAGACCAAATTTGTCATTTGGTAAGTCCTTCCCAAATTCTAATAAGGCCTCCAGATAACATTATCTCTACATAATACACATCTATTATTGCAATCTCATAAGAATCACCAGCTATATAATAACTAAAAAAAATTTAAGAGGCTGCAATTTAAGTTTAAGCCCATTACAACAGGAATATTCTGTAAAAAAAAAAAAAAATGAGCACTTGCAAAGCCTCTGGGCGTGAGCTGGAGCTGAAAGTTAAGCATCTATTTGCATTTGGTTTAGGAAATCTTTGCCACCTTCCCATGAAATTTCGGCTGTCTCAGTGGATTTGGTGAAGATCAAAGTCTCCACGCTCAGCGAGCGGGTTTTAATCCCCGCCAACAGTCAATCATTTGATTCTCCAGGACAAAGAGCTACTCCTGGTGAAGTGCTGCCACATGGTTAGGACTTCACACGGCCTTGTTTTCACCTACTTCCATTCACTGGGATGCTTGCGTTCCAGGTACTGCAGAGACTTTACAAAATGTATACAAGGAGAATGGGAAATGCAAACTCCTGCTCGGAAGTCCGTGACAGAAAACACCGAGGGAAGCCTTTCCCTTCTCTTCCTGCCCGGTGAGCAAGTGACACGGTGTAGCGCTGTCAGGTGAGGGCTAACATCGTCCCTGATCTGTACACCTCAGGTTTACACCCACGGACCTTGGTGGCCGCTGGACCAAACTGCGGAGAGTCAGGGGCCACCTCACTTCAAAGGCCCCTCTCCTTCAACTGCATCACGTAACCTCATGATATTACACATCGTCATACGTTTAGGAAAAATTACTTTGTGAATATCACCTGGTTAATATCAACACTGGTCAGAACATCTTTAAAAGGAGGAATATGTCTGTAATTTATCTCACATCCAGACCAGGATGGGAAAAGTTTGTATAAGCACTGATGGACGCCATGAATTTCAGCTAGCGGTGACGGGGCAAAATTGTAGTGACACTGCCATGTTTAGAGTGACAGACTCTCCTTGCTGAAATCACTCAGACACTTCATTTTTGTTTTTCTGCAGGTTCATAAAAAATGATTGATAAAAATGTTTGATTAGCAAAGTAAGAAATAATGATAGTTTAATATATGTAATTACAGTATAGAATGCTCATAAATAGCCTAGTCTTTTGTTCTGCCATGATCTATAGACAAAAGAAAAAAATGAAACTTTTTTCCAGGCGTACTCTTCAATTTGTTCTATTCTGCATATGCGAAGTGTTTAAAAAGAAAAATAACTGAATAAGAACAAAGGAAATTATTTGGACCGGGGGTGAAGAAGAAAAACTTTATTCTCACAAAAAAGAAAGTGAAACTATTTATGTGAAGAGAAAAAAATCACAATCAACTCTCATTATTCTGTAGTCTTATTTTCAAGGGCTGAATTTTCCATCTTAATAATTAGGAACTCAAGACTACATTTATATGGAAAAAAGAAGACTCCGGTTAAGTTATTGCATGTGACGCATCACAGCCCTGCAGGTGTAGCTGTCTCCATTACTCTGTGCCGTTTTTCAAACACCATGAAAGTAACGATTATTCACAATGGAATTGTAATCTATCAACAAGTCACTTTTTCCGTGGGAATAATCAATGAAGAAACAGCAATCCGCCCTGAAGCTCTCACCTCCAAAATATGATTGCTACACTTTGGCAATCAGTACAGTACAATTAATGCCTTATTCATACTTCCTCACCAAACCAAATGAAAAGAAAAAATAAACAATAATGAATTACCATCCTTTTAAGACATAAGGTATGTCACCTAAGAAAATTTTTAAAAAAAACAAGCTTGAAATTTTTGAAATCATCTTTAAAAATGAATATGATGTTATCGAATGTGTACAAATGATGATGAAGTACAGAGTTTGCAATTTAGCACCTGTAATCATCTCAAAACCATTTTCATCGCTAACTATTTTAAAAATAATAGACACATTATATTCTTTTGTCCTCTGGTGGCTTATGTCTGGATAATACAGGCCAATTTTCTATACAAATGGACTGACTCTATTTTTTTAATCCGCCATTATAAATTACGATACCCCTTTCTCTCCATCCACCAATCTCTTTTAAGACACAGAAATAAATCTAAACATATAACTCCTCTTCCCCAGAATTGAATTGATGGGGGCTGGCCAGCAGTCTCTACCATTTTATAAGGCAGCCCATATGCTTGATCTGAAACCCAGGGCACCTAAGAAATGAACCCAATATGAAACAGCTTCCACACCCAAAGGAAAGACCATACCTGGAGTCAAAGGCCTAGATTCTTGCACTGAGTCTGCAGCTTACTCAAGAATACTGTGACAAAGCGAGAGAGAGAGGCATGGACATATATACACTATGAAACGTAAGGTAGATAGCTAGTGGGAAGCAGCCTCATAGCAAAGGGAGATCAGCTCGGTGCTTTGTGACCACCTAGAGGGGTGGGATAGGGAGGGTGGGAGGGAGGGAGACGCAAGAGGGAAGAGATATGGGAACATATGTATATGTATAACTGATTCACTTTGTTATAAAGCAGAAACTAACACACCATTGTAAAGCAATTATACTCCAATAAAGATGTCAAAAAAAAAAAGAATATGTAAAAATAGAACATAAATGTAACGTTGGACAAAGACACTTTGGAGAAGGTGAGTCTCTAATATCCCTGGAGTGACGCTCCACTATTGGGTTCCCTTCCTTCCCAGGCTTGGACACACCAACCATTCCTGGAGTCTCTGCAGGGCTTCCACGCAGTGCATTGAGGAAGGAATGCAATGCTCTTTGATAACTTTGATGACTCTGTGAGCACCGAGGAGGTTAACTACACTCTCAGATTTCTCATATGTAAAACGGTAAGAATAACAACACATCACAGCTTCACCGAGAAGAGTAAATGAGATAAATTATTTAAAGTCTCAGCACAATGCTGGGACGGTAATGCTAGGACAGGCAGTAGAGCTAGTGATACCAATAATTATATCACTTACTATTACTTTGAACAATACGTCTCAAAGTCAAAAATACTGAAAAACTGGGCTTCCCTGGTGGCACAGTGGTTGAGAGTCCGCCTGCCGATGCAGGGGACGCGGGTTCGTGCCCCGGTCCGGGAAGATCCCACATGCCGCGGAGTGGCTGGGCCCGTGAGCCATGGCCACTGAGCCTGCGCGTCCAGAGCCTGTGCTCCGCAGTGGGAGAGGCCGCAACAATGACAGGCCCACACACCGCAAAAAAAAAAAAAAAAAAAAAAAAACTGAAAAACTAACAGGAGCTAGTTTTTCCTTTAAAAAAAAAATTCTCATGGTATTTATTTTTTTCCTTCCTGTTTTATTGAGATATAATTGACTGTATTAAGGTGTACAGTGTGGTGATTCCACTTACATACATCATGAATTACCACAAGTTTAGTGACCATCCATCATTTCATATAAATCAAAGAAATATACCTTTTTTTTTGTGATAAAAGCTCTCAGGATTTGCTCTCTTAACAGCTTTCATATATGACAGAGAGCAGTGTTAATTATATTAATTCTGTTGTGCATTATATCCCTAGTACTTATTATTTCATTGATCAAAATTAGGACGAAAAGTATTTCCTTCCCCAAACTGAAGTTTGGAACTGCCTGAGAAATGTTCTGACTAATGTAAACTACACTGAATATGTATGAGTCAAAGTATATGTTTTTCATGTTGGGACTTCACAAAAATAGTTTTTTGTTATTTTAAGTCTCTGCTATTAAATTTTTTTTTGAAATTATTGACACATGGGCTAAAGTGCCAATTTCTAGACTTATCATGATTTGGCAACCTCACCTGTCAGCTTTCCAATCCCCACCATCACATGATGTGCTTCAATATTATGAAACTGTTTGAAAAGATCTGAAAGCATCATCAGCGTCATGGCTCTGAGGAGTGAAATGTAAAGGGTTGTGGTTGTCCAAGATCACTGATTAGTGAAAGGTAGAACAAGGATTAGAAGCCTGCTCTGGGCTGACTGCACAGACCATGCTTTTCCACAATCCAAGCTCTCACTGGAGCTTCATGTAATACCAGGGGAGAAATGGAGGGACACGAAAGTAGGACTCATAGAAGTGGCAGTCCAAAATCAGTCTCAGGTACAGGCACAGCCAGGGAATGCGTGGAGGAACTGGGTGGAGGGAACAGCAAGTTGTTACCTTCTGAGTCCCCCCAGTACCACGCAGCACCAGTCATGCCTTCCTTGGGGCTGCCGTGTGTCTTTTTGTTCACCTTTTACTTTGTCACGTTATGCATATCTTCCCATCCTCTTCATCTACCTGTATGTACCAGAAGTTGCCTCTTTTCAAACTTTAATCTCATCAGTTTTACTGGTCTCTATTTTTCTTACTTTTATGGACAATCTTCTCTATTATTTCTTTAAACATATTCAATGTGTATGACTTATAATCTCCAATAATCCTTATGTCTACAATCATTGGGGGTCTGATTCTGTGCTTTATGGCACTTATAGTTGCTCATGGCAGCTTATTTCTTCATATATATAATAACTATTTTATTATGAGTTCAAATTCCTTTAATCTTTGATCCTTTGATCTTTTTTTTTAATCAAAATATAGTTGTGTTACAATATTGTGTTATTTTCAGGTGTACAGCACAGTGATTCAGATAGATAGATAGATAGATAGACAGAAAAATAGATTCCTATATTCCTTTTCAGATTCTTTTCTCTTTTATGTTACTGCAAAATACTGAGTATAGTTCCCAGTGCTATACAGTAGGTCCTTGTCGGTTATCTATTTTATATATAGTAGTGTGGGTATGCTAATCCCAAACTCCTAAATTATCCTTCCCTCACCACCTTTCCCCTTTGGCAACCATAATTTTTTCTCACCCCCTTTCCCTTTTGGCAACCATAATTTTTTCTCACCCCCTTTCCCTTTTGGCAACCATAAGTTTTTCTCCAGACATATTTTATAAAGAACCTAATAAACCTATAGAAATAAAAATATAATAGCTAAAAAGACACAGCTGAAAAGAAAACTAGTACACTGAAAAAGTAAATCTGAGAAAAATATAGGGAATGAAGTACAGATATATAAAATGATGGGAAATAGGAAAGAAAAGTCTTAAGAAAACGATAATAGAGTGAGAAGGTCCAACATGGAGTAATGAGAGTTCAAAGAGCTAACAGAAAGTGGGAGAAGGCAATGAATATTTGGAGTGACAATGCACTGGGATTGTCCAGAATTGATGTTAGATATCAGTCTTCAGAATCAGAAAGTCATAATCCTACACCTAAATTCTAGTGAAACAGAAAAACACAAAAAATAAAGGAAAGTTTTATTTAAAAAACAAAAAACAGCTATTGAGAAAAAAACTGTTACCCACAATAAATAGTTTCTCAACTTACTGTCTTCTCAAGAGCAAACATGAAGGTCAGAAGGTAATAGAACCATAGTCTTCAGATGGTAAGAGAACATAATATTAAACTAGAATTCTATAGCCATAGAAGCATCTTAGAAAAATGAGGTCAAAATAAAAACATTTTCATTTAAAAAAAAACCTCAGAGATGACCCAAACTAGACGGTCAAAAAAGAAATTTTAACTGATACGTTTGCAAATTCCCAGATGGAAGGTCATAGCAGCAAGATTTTAATTCCTGACTCAGTGTCACACTATCTGACACTGTCCATGTCAAAAGTCTCAGGATTTAAACAGGTTGGATGATCCTTTCAATTAAAACAAAATTAATCCTGAGATAGCACCGCACAGGGCCCATGACAGGTACGTCACGATGGATGAACAGAGGAAAGGATAATTATATTTGCCTTCTCTGCATTAAGAACTTTCTGGGGAAAGGCGCATACTGGGGTTTTAAAGAACCATCTCCGCTGAAAGTCATGCTGCAGGCTCACGCTGGTGACGGCGCAGACAGGCTCTGCACACATCACAGAGCACGCAGGTCTTGCTTGGTCAGGAGTTCATGAACGCGCCTTCTCACCTGAAAGGCAATACATTCTTCAGGACCACCCGCACCCCCATACACACACATCATTTATCCCTCCTGATAACTTATGTTCACTACAAACAACTAGAGCCACTCTTTTTTTTCTCCCTCAGAATTTGGCATAAACTTTCTTTTGGGGTCTGAATATATGGATGAACATACGTGAAATTCCCTCCTTGCTGTTAAAGACCCCTGACTTTGACTGTATATCATTTCAAAATAATGACACAGTGTTGTTTCGATATATTTGTAACAAGATTAGTCAAAATAGATTGAGTTGTTGAAAAGATCAAAACTACACAGACACACACACCTATGTGTGTGCGTTTATTTATATTGGAATAGTAGATAGATAACCTTTTTGACCCAGAAGAAAGTAATATTTGATTGATTTACTTCCATTTAATCCATACAAACTGTAAAATTTATAAGTGCTTATTAAGTGAGAAGGCTTCTTTCTTTTTTGGTACGTGGGCCACTCACTGCTGTGGCCTCTCCCGTTGCGGAGCACAGGCTCCAGACGCGCAGGCTCAGTGGCATGTGGGATCCTCCCGGACTGGGGCACGAACCCGCGTCCCCTGCATCGGCAGGCGGACTCTCAACCACTGCGCCACCAGGGAAGCCCAAGGTTTCTTTCTTTGAGAGGAAAGCTTTAATATTTTTTTTATCAGATCAGCTCATGTTTAATTCATTTCTTCTCTTGCCAACTCTTTAAAGAAAGAACAATTATCAACCAAAAAGAGGAGGCAGAAGTCAACCATATATTCTGGTTCTGGTTTATAAGGGGACCAGATCCAAATTCTGTTTCATGTTATACTAAAAGGAAAGTTCTGATGACACAACGTTTTTAAAAGAAAGGAAAGGAGATAAAAAGAGGAAGCAAGCAGGTTGCAACATCACAACAGTCCTAGGACACAAGCATCACTGATGATAAATTCTTTCGGCCAAGTAAAATTTATGATGTGGACAAGATAAGAGTATCCTGGCATCTAGTAACTCCTATTGCTAATGGGATATATGCTGCAGCAAATCGTGGCGTGTGTGTGTGTGTGTGTGTGTGTGTGTGTGTGTGTGTTTGGCCTTTTTCTTACTTCCCATCTGGCCTCTGGTTTTACTTTGGACAAAGAGTAAGGAGGGAGAGGACGCTGAGAAACCCACTGTCCCTGCAGTGGTTTCCTAGCCCTGCATTAGGGACAAGCCTTGAAATGGTGCATGAATGTGAGCAAGAAATACCCTAATATTGACACATCAACACGGCCAACTCACTTGTTCCATAAGAATATGTACTACTACCTAGAAAAGTGGGTGTTTTAGAAAAATAATTTTATATCCGCAGGACTGGGAATACTATCACACTTCCTGATACATACTCGCTAATACAAAATTGCTTCCCCTGAATGACCAGCTTTCAGTAAAGCACTGAGTTTAAAGCATATTCTTGCCAATATCCTGATTTCACTGACAAGTGGAAGCTGATGCATCTGAGCCCACTCACAGGCCCTTGACTCTCATTCTTGGTCAAAGAGTTTTTGATTTTTCCATTATTAATTTATTCTGTCCAGATAAAAAGAAGAAACCTCTTGTCTATTCAGAGTTCTACAACACAAGGAACCAAAGGTCTTGACCGGAAAGGTTGGAGAGAGTAAATATGCTGTATGCTTTACAGGTAAATATCTTAGAGAAAACAAGATCAACAAAAGAAAACAGAATACAGAATTGTGGTAATTCCTTGCAGCAAGAAAATACTCTTGAACTTTTATCCCCTCAAACAATCTAGGTGATGCTAAATTTACACATTAAGAAAAACTACTCAACTCTGTTCAAATTTTAAGGGAAATAGAACGCTTTTACTGTGATTTAAGGCCTGGCTCACATTACAGTTTTATAGCTGAAAATCACTCTTCAGGAAAAATAAAATAGTTCATATATGCCTCATTTCTTGAATATATCATACAAATATATAAAGAGCTGTTCTCATCCCTCAGTGTTCCAGACTCCATCACAAGATAATAGGTGAACCAATGTAATGCTTTATTAAAAATAAAGAGCATTGTCTTCTGCATTTGTCTTGCCCTTAGAACACTTTATAATTCTCTTTGTAATTAAGGCGCTTCCAGATTTTATATATATATATTATATATATATATATTATATATATATATAATATATATATATATATAATATATATATATATAATCTGGAAGCACCTCTCTCCCTCACTGTTGTAGCCTCTCCCGTTGTGGAGCACAGGCTCCGGATGCGCAGGCTCAGCGGCCATGGCCCACGGGCCCCGCTGCTCCGCGGCGTGTGGGATCTTCCCGGACCGGGGCACGAACCCGTGTCCCCTGCATCGGCAGGTGGACTCTCAACCACTGCGCCACCAGGGAAGCCCAATTCGTTTTCATTTTTTTACCAATCCCAATAGTTTGACATATTTTAAGAATCCACCATCACATCACACAATGCTCCCTTAATAAATAGTAAGCGCTGACAACATATGGAATGTATTTATATAGTCATTTCTAAGCTAGTTTGGCTCTTGCTGGCTTAAACTGGCTTCTGCCTGATCAGATGTCACTGGTATGTCTCAAGTGTAAATAGCAACTAGGGCAAATCAAAATAATCTACTTTCCCAATGTAAAGTGGCCTTGTATATTTTACATTGGAGCTTGATTTCTTGGAAAAATAACCTCTTCAAACAAATGAAAATTTACCTCATTGATGCAAGATGTTAATAGGGAAATTGTAGGAAGAGGTAGGGAGCAGTGTATGGGGAATCTGTACTATTTACTCCCCTTTTCTATAAATCTACAAATGTTCTAGAAATAAATTCTACTAATTTATAAAAGATAGGTTTAAAAAAAGAAAGATTTGCCAACACTGGTCTGGGACCATGATGCTTTCTCTATTAAAACCCTAAAAGATGCTTGGTAAATATATAACAACTGATAAACCTATATTGATACATTATTAGCCAAAGGACAGAGTTTATATTAAGTTTCACTCTTTGTCTTGTACATTCTATGGGTTTTGATAAATGCATAATGTCCTATATTCACTATTACAGTATCATACAGAATAATTTTACTATCCTAAAAAGTCCTCCATGTTTAACATATTTTTCTCTGGCCCCGACCTCCAAATCCTTGAACTTTTTACTGTCTCTGTAATTTCAACTTTTCCAAATGTCATGTATTTGGAAACATACACTACATAATCTTTCCAGGCATGCTGTCTTCATTTGGTAGTACACATGTAAGTTTCTTCCATGTCTTTTTGTAGTTTGAAAGCTCTTTTCTTTTTTCACTGAATAATATTCCATTGTATGGATGCACCAGTTTGCTCATCCATTCAATTATTGAAGGACATTTCGGTTGCTTCCAGTTTGAAGCAATTGTGAATAAAATTTCTATAAGGATTTGTGTGCACACTTTTGTGGGAACACTAAATTTTCAACTCATTTGAGTAAACACCTAGGAACATGATTGATGGATTGTATGGTAAGACTTCATTTAGTTTAAAAGTAACTGCTAAACCTTTTTGAAAGCAGCCCTACCATTTTGCATTCCTACCAGCAATGAAAGAAAGGTTCCTATTGCCCCACATCCTCATTGGCATTTGGTATTGTCAGTTTTTTGGATTTTAGCCATTTTAATAGCTATGTAGTGTTACCTCATCATTGTTTTAATTTTCAATTCCTAATGATATAAGATGTTGAGCATCTTTTCATATGCTTATTTTCCATCTACATGTATCTTTTGTGGTGAAGTGTCTGTTCATTTCGTTTGCCCTTTTTAGAACTGGATTTTTTTTTTCTTATTGTTAAGTTTCAAAAGTTCTTTGTTTATTTTTGATGCAAATCTTTTTCAGATAATTGTTTTGCAAAGATTTTCTCCCAGTATGTGGCTTGTCTTTGTATGATTTTAACGGTGTCTTTTGCAGAGCAGAACTTTTTAATGAAGTCCAACATCAATTTTTTCTTTCATAGGTTGTACTTTTGTGGTTGTATCTAAAAAGTCATAACCAAGTCAAATCCAAGGTCACCTACATTTACTTCTAGTATATCTTCTAGTAGTTGCATAGTTTTACATCTATATTTAAGTTTATAATCTATTTTGAGTTAATTTTTGTAAAAATAAGTTTTAGAAAATTTTTATTAAATTTTGTGTCTAGATAACTTTTTTTAAATATGGATGGCACCAATTGTTGAAAAGTCTATCTTTTCCCAATTGAATTGCTTTTGTTCCATTGTTAAGAATTAGTTGAATCTATTTGTGTGGATCTATTTCTGGGATCCTCATTCTGATCCATTAATCTAGTTGAATATTCTTTTGCCAATCCCAAACTGTCACAACCATTGGAGACCTTAAAGTCATGTAGTGGTAGTGCTCTCACTTTGTTCTTCTACAATATTGAGCTTTTGACTTTCCATATAAACTTTAGAATCCATTTATTGATATGCATAAATTAAATTTCTGGGATTATTTATTGGGATTGCATTGAATCTATACATCAAGTTGAAAAGAATTGACATCTTAGCAAGATTGAATCTTCCTATTCATGAATATGGACTATCTCTCCAATTATGCAGATCTTTAACTTCTTTAATCAGATTTTGTAATTTTCTTCATATAAATTACGTTCATATTTCATTAGATTAATATCTAAATATTTATCTTTTTGGTGTTAATGGAAATGGTAGTGTCTTTAATTTTAAATTCCAATAGTTTATTCCTACTATATAGGAAAGTAGTTGAATTTATATATTAACTTGTATCCTGAAACCTTGCTGCAACTGATTATTAGTTTCAGGCATTTAATTGTTTATTATTTGGGATTTTCTAATTTGACATTTATGTCATCTGTGAACAAAGTTTTATTTCTTCCTTCCCAGTCTGCATATCTTTTATTTCTTTTTCTTGTCTTATTACATTAGCTTGGGTTTCCAGGAAGATGCTGAGTAGGAGTGGTGATAAAGGACATCCTTGCCTTGTTCCCAATCTTAGAGGGAAAGCATTTAGTTTCTCACCATTAAGTATGATGTTTGCTGCAGGTATTTTGTAGATATAGATCTTCCTCGACTTACAATGAGGTTATATCCTATTGTAAGTTGAAAATGTCATAAGTCAAAAAATCATTTAATGCACCTAACCCACTGATCATCATAGCTTAGCCTGGCCTACCTTAAACATACTCAGAAAAACTTACATTAGCAAACAGTTGGGCAAAGTCATCCAACACAAAGACTATTTTATAATAAAGTGTTGAATATCTTATGTAATTTATTGGATTCTGAACTGATGGTAAAAAACAGAATGGTTGTATGGGTACAAAATGGTTGTAAGTGTATAATCTGTTTATGCTTATGATTACTGACTGGAAGCTGTAGTTCACTGCCACCATCCAGAATAAAGAGGAAGTATTATACTGCATATCACTAACCTGGAAAAGGATCAAAATTCAAATTTCTAAGTACAGTTTCTATTGAATGTGCAACTCTTTCATACCATTGTAAAATCAAAAAATCATAAGATAAACCTTTGGAAGTCTGGCACCATCTGTATTCTTTTTCAAGATGAGAAAGTTCTCCCATATTCCTAATTTGCTGACAGCTTTTATCATGAATGGATGTTGTTTTTTATCAAATGCTTTTTCTGTTGTTAAGATTGTATGATTTTTCTTTTCTTTAGCTTGTTAATGTGATGAGTTATAGTCATTGATTTCCAAATGTTGAACCAGCCTTCCATACCTGGAATAAATCAACTTGGCCATTGTGTATAATTCTTTTTACCCATTGTTAGATCGGGATCTACTAGTATTTCATTGGTGAATTTTGTATCTATGTTCAGGGAAGTTGTTCTGTAGTTTTCTTTTCTTGTAATGTCTTTATCTTGTGTTGGTATTAGGATAATACTACTCTCATAGAAGGCAATAAGATACATGTCTTCTATTTCTATTTTTAGGAAGAAATTGTACAGACTTGGTATCATTTCTTCCTTAAATAGTTGGTAAAATTCACCAGTGAAACCATCTGGACCTACTGTTGTCTTTTTAGGAAGGCTATTAATTATTGACTCAATTTCTTTAATAGATACAGCCCTATTCAGATGGTCTAATTTTCCTCGCATGAACTTTGGCAGTTCATCTCCTCCAAGAATTAGTTCATTTCATCTAAGTTACCAAATTTATGGGCATAGGGTTTTTCGTAATATTCCTTTATTATCATTTTAATGATCATAGGATCATTAGTGATGGCCCCTCTTTTATTTTTAGTATTAGTAATTTTTGTTTTCTCTCTTTTTCCTTGGTAACCTGGATAGAAGTATACCAATTTTATTGAGTTTTTCAAATAACTAGGTTTTAGTTTTGTTGATCTTTTTTTCTGTTGGCTTCCTGTTCTCAATTTAGGTGATTTTTGCTCTAATTTTTATCATTATCATCTTTTTTTCTTTTTTTGCTTTCCTTAGGCTTACGTTGCACTTCTCTATTTTCCTAAGGTGGAAGCTTATATGACTGAGTTTAGATCTTTCTTCTTTTCTAATATATGCATTCAATGCTACAAGTTTATGTTAAAGTAATGCTTTCACTGCATCCCACAAATTTTTATGGTTCAGTTTCATTCTCATTTAGTTTAAAATATTTTTAAATTTCTCTTAAGACTTTTCTGTACTCATGTTATCTAGAACTGTATTTTTATTCTCCAAATTTTTAGAAATTTTCTAGCTATTTTTCTGTCTTTGTATTAAATTTAATTCCACTATAGTTTAATTCCATTGTAGTGTGAGACTATAATTTGTATGATTTCTATTATTTAAAATTTGTTGTGGTGTGTTTTATGGCCAGAATGTGGTCTTGATGAATAATTCATTTGAAAAGAATATGTATTCTGTTGTTGTTAATGAAGTTTCTGTAAACATCAATTCGATTCAGTTGATTGATGGTACTGCTTAGATCAACTATATCCTTACTGATTTGCTGCCTGCTGGCTCTGTCAATCACTAATAGAGCAGTGTCAAAGTTCTTATAATAGTGAATTTGTCTGTTTCTCCTTGAAAATGTTATTTATTCCTTCTATCATTCTTGTCCTTTCTTTAAGTAGATCCAAGTTTCTGACTCACTTCATTTTCCTTTTTGCCAAATAACTTATTTTAGTATTTTCTACACAGCAGGATTACTCAAGATAAAGTCACTCAGTTTTTGTTTATGAAAATATTTCTCCTGCACTTTTGAAAAATCATTACAATGGATGTAAAATTCTATGTTGGTAGTTTTTTTTTTTCTCTTTTTTCTTTCAATACACTACATATTTTACTACCTGTTCTTGCTTATATAGTTTGTGGCAAAAAGTCCACTGTAATTCTTATCCTACTCCCTTCATAGGTAAAGTTTTCTTCTCCTATGGCTTCTTTCAATATTTTCTCTTTTTCTTTGGTTTTCTGAAGGTTAAATATGATACACTTAGGTGTAAAATTATTGAATATTTATCCTGCTTGGTATTCTCTGAGACTCTTGGATCTGTGATTTGGTGTCTGCCATTAATTTTAGAAAATTCTCAGCTATCATTTCTTTAAACATTTATTCTACTCCTTCTTCTCTTTCCTCTCTTTGTGGTATTCACATTATGCCTATGTTACACTTTTTGTAAGTTTCCCACATTTCTTAGATATTCTCGTTGTTTCACTTTGCTTTTCAGTCTGTGAAGTTTCTACTGACATAACTTCAAGCTCACTTATTCTTTCTTGGATGAATCCAGTCTGCTAATGAGCTCATCAAAAGCATTCTCCATTTCTGTTGCATTAGGTTTGATTTGTAACATTTCCTTTTGATGCTTCCTTAGAGTTTCCTTCACTCTGCTTATATTACCCATCTGTTTTTGAATGTCATCTACTTTTTCCATTACTGCCCTCAACATATTAGTCATAGTTATTTTAAATTCCATTCTGATATTTTTAACCTCTGTGTCATACCTGGGTCTGGTGTTCACTCTTGCTCTGTCTCTTCATATGTATTTTTACTTGCCTTTTATTCTTTGCAATTTTTTCTGGACAAACAGACACATAACATAGAGTAATAGGAGCTGGGATAATTAGGCTTTTAGTGTGAAGTTTTATGTGAGTCTGGTGAGGATCTGGGCTGTATTTAAAGTGTGATGTAGCTGAAGGTGCCAGAGGCTTCAGTTTTCTCTAATTTCCTTGCTCTATTTTTTTATCTCCTATTCCTCATGTTTCCCTAGGAATTCCTTCTTAGGTAGAGTCTGTGTCCCACTGCTAAGGGGAAGCTTTCTATAATCTTATGATTAAATCTCAGATTTGAGTATCCCTGAGTCCCTAGGTTATGATATTCAGATGTTTTCATTTGCTTGTTTGTTTTTTTAAACATTTTACCTCCCTTTATGTGAGATGAGAGGAAAGCTAGAGCCTGGCTAATTGCTCTTTCCCAGGTTAGATAAACCTCTGGTAAAGTACTTTCCCTTGGAAGACAGGGCTTTGTGATGGAGAACTCCTGGGCTTAATTGGTGAGTTTCCACTTGCTCAAAACAGAAGGGGTCTTTCTCTGATTTTCATTTGTGAACATGATGAGTTTGCTCAAGGTAAAACCCAGGGAAGTATGGGGCTCCCAGGAAATTTTAACTCTCAAGCCATCCACACTTAGGCTCCAGCAGTTTGTCAAAATGACCATTTAAATGTTTCTGCAGTTCTGTTCCCAGGAAGCTGATCTTGGCTGTCATTCTCTATTTGGGCCAGCTCTCCAGATTTCAGAATGGTGGTTTGCCCTGTGACCTCAATTCTCTGAAGTATCTAAGAAAAGTCACTGACTTTCAGTTTGTTCAGCTTTTTTCTTGTTGTGAGGGCATAAGTGATAACTTCCAAGCTTTATACCTGTCAGAGTTGAAAGTGAAAGTCAGCAAACTTTTTCTATAAAAGGTCAAATAATAAAGAGTTTTGGCTTTGGAAGATACACAGTTTGTATTGCTGCTACTCAAGTCTGCAGTTAGAATGTGAAAACAGCTACAGACAATATGAAAATAAACGGGCTCGGCTGTATGCCAATAAAGATGTATTTACAAAAACAGGTGGTGGGCTGAATTTGGCCTGTGGGCCACCGTTTGCAGCCCCTGCTCTAGACTATAAGGTCACAAACTGAAATCCCACCAGGACACAAGGTGATAGCAAACATGAGCCAAGTTGGATGTGTTTTAAATAGAAAATAAAGATTCTTGCCTTATATATTAAATACTTATTCTTTATGTCCACAAAAAATATGTTATATCTCATTTCTCTTGAAATACTTTTCAATATTTCAGATAGTTTACTTAGCATAGAAATGTGGGTACCACACATCACTTAATCCTTCTACATTACTATAGGGAGATAGTTGCACATTGTAAACGTAAATGGTGACCTGCTACTGTGTTTGAGTATCAGGCTCACCCAGGGACGGTGGGGACCTTGATGAACTGCAGAGGAGAGAACTGCCCAGCCAGCTGCTGCCCAGGAGGAGTAAAAGCCTGCATCACCAGACCTACATTTTTTCAAGATGACATAGAAATCTAGATTGTGTGCTACCCTTCCAAGTTTCAATGATGGCAACTAAACGTGTAAGCATCATAGAAGCCAAGACTGTGTAGAACAAATGCAAATATTCTAGCTGCTGAGCCTGGCTCGTGCCTGAACTTGTCCTCCAATCTAGGCCTTCCTCCAGCTTTACCAAAAGAAAGCCCAGGAGTTAAAGAGCATGCCAAAGATCATTCAGCCAGGGATGGCCAGGTGTGACACGTGTTATAGCTGCCGCGTAGACCACTTCTCTGGGACAGCTCACAGCTCCTATCAAATGCACCCTTTAGCCTCCATGGAATTAAAGTCTCCCTGCTCTGAATTTAGTCCTGAGTACTGTGTCATTCTCTTCCACTGATATCAATAATCCCCAGGTTCACATTCCTAGATATCTTTTTAAATCCACTAACTTCATATTTTTTTCATTTTTTTCCTAAAAGCACCATTATATTTCACTTAAACAGCAAAGAGCTAATAAAACAATCACAAGTACGTTTGTGCTGCAAAATCACAGCAAGATAAATGGTTCCAATCAGTTACAGGAAGTCTGTAATGAACATCTTCTTCAAAAAATGTGTTTTGGCAGACACGCTCCTAACAGGCTCCAGGGCTGGGCAGAGCTGCTGGTGAGACTCCCCAGTGGGATCAGACTCCTGATATAGTACACAGCTGGCACTGAGAGAAAGAGAAAGCAAGTCAGAGAGAGAGAGAAAGTGCTGCCCGCCATGTGGTTGACAGTGTCTTGGTGCCCCAGCCTGGTATCAGGCCTGAGCCTCTGAGGTAGGAGAGCCGAGTTAAGGACATTGGACTACCAGAGACCTCCCGCACTATGTAACATCAATTAGAGCTCTCCCAGAGATCTCCATCTCAATGCTAAGACCCAGCTCCACCCAAGGGCCAGCAAGCTCCAGTGCTGGACACCACATGCCAAACAACTAGCAAGATAGGAACACAACCCCACCCATTAGTAGAGAGGCTGCCTAAAACCATACTAAGTTTAAGTTCACAGACACCCCAAAACACACCACTGGACACAGCACTGCCCACCAGAAAGACAAGATCCAGCCCCACCGACCAGAACACAGGCACCAGTTCCCTCCACCAGGAAGCCTACAAAAGCCACTGAAAAAACCTTACCCACTGGGGGCAGACACCAAGAACAACACGAACTATGAACCTGCAGCCTGTGCAAAGGAGACCCCAAACACAGTAAGTTAAGCAAAATGAGAAGACAGAGAAATACGCAGCAGATGAAGGAGCAAGATAAAAAACCACCAGAAAATACAAATGAAGAGGAAATAGGCAGTCTACCTGAAAAAGAATTCAGAGTAATGATAGTAAAGACAATCCAAAATCTTGGAAATAGAATGGAGAAAATATAAGAAATGTTTAACAAGGACCTAGAAGAACTAAAGAACAAACAAACAATGATGAATAACACAATAAATGAAATTAAGAATTCTCTAGAAGGAATCAATAGCAGAATAACTGAGGCAGAAGAACAGAAAAGTGACCTGGAAGGTAAAATAGTGGAAATAACTACTGCAGAGCAGAATAAAGAAAAAAGAATGAAAAGAATTGAGGACAGTCTCAGAGACCTCTGGGACAACATTAAATGCACAAACATTCAAATTATAGGGGTCTCAGAACAAGAAGAGAAAAAGAAAGGGTCTGAGAAAATATTTGAAGAGATTATAATTGAAAATTTCCATAACATGAGAAAGGAAAGAGTCAATAAAGTCCAGAAGAGCAGAGAGTCCCATACAGGATAAATCTAGGGAGAAGCACACAAAGACACATATTAATCAAACTATCAAAAATTAAATACAAAGAAAAAATATTAAAAGCAGCAAGGGAAAAATAACACACAAGGGAATCCCCATAAGGTTAACAGCTGATCTTTCAGCAGAAACTCTGCAAGCCAGAAGGGAGTGACAGGACATATTTCAAGTGATGAAAGGGAAAAACCAAGACTACACTACCCAGCAAGGATCTCATTCAGATTCGACAGGGAAATTAAAACCTTTACAGACAAGCAAAAGTTAAGAGAATTCAGCACCGCCAAGTAGCTTTACACCAAATGCTAAAGGCATTTCTCTAGGCAAGAAACACAAGAGAAGGAAAAGACCTACAAAAACAAACCCAAAACAATTAAGAAAATGGTAATAGCAACATACATATCAGTAACTACCTTAAGTGTAAATGGTTGAAATGCTCCAACCAAAAGACATAAACTGGCTGAATGGATACAAAAACAAGACCCATATATATGCTGTCTACAAGAGACCCACTTCAGACCTATGGACACATACAGACTAGAAGTGAGGGGATGGAAAAAGATATTCTATGCATATGGAAATCAAAAGAAAGCTACAGTAGCAATTCTCCTATCAGACAAAATAGACTTTAAAATAAAGACTATTACAAGAGACAAAGAAAGACACTACAAAATGATCAAGGGATCAATCCAAGAAGAAGATATAACAATTGTAAATATTTATGCACCCAACATAGGAGCACCTCAATACGTAAGGCAAATTCTAATAGCCATAAAAGGAGAAATCAACAGTAACACAATCATAGTAGGGGACTTTAACACCCCACTTTCACCAATGGACAGATCATCCAAAATGAAAATAAATAAGGAAACACAAGTTTTAAATGACACATTAGACAAAATTGACTTAATTGAGATTTATAGGACATTCCATCCAAAAACAACAGAATACACTTTCTTCTCAAGTCCTCATGGAACATTCTCCAGGATAGATCATATCTTGGGTCACAAATCAAGCCTTGGTAAATTTATGAAAACTGAAATCGTATCAAGTATCTTTTCCAACAACAACACTAGGAGACTAGATATCAATTACAGGAAAAAAACTGTAAAAATTACAAACACATGGAGGCTAAACAGTACACTACTAAATAACCAAGAGATCACTAAAGAAATCAAAAAATTCCTAGAAACAAATGACAATGAAAATGCAACAGCCCAAAACCTATGGGATGCAGCAAAAGCTGACCTAAGAGGGAAGTTTATAGCAATACTGTCCTACCTTAAGAAACAAGAAAAACCTCACATAAACAACCAAACTTTACACCTAAAGCAATTAGAGAAAGAAGAACAAAAAAACCCCAGAGTTAGCAGAAGGAAAGAAATCATAAAGATCAGATCAGAAATAAATGAAAAAGAAAGGAAGGAAACAATAGCAAAGATCAACAAAACTAAAAGCTGGTTGTTTGAGAAGATAAACAAAATTGATAAACCATTAGCAAGGCTCATCAAGAAAAAAATGGGAGAAGACTCAAATCAATAGAATTAGAAATGGAAAAGAAGTAACAACTGACACTGCAGAAATACAAAGAATCATGAGAGATTACTACAAGCAACTCTATGCCAATAAAATGGACAAACTGGAAGAAATGGACAAATTCTTAGAAAACCACAACCTTCAGAGACTGAATCAGGAAGAAACAGAAAATATAAACAGACCAATCACAAGCACTGAAATTGAGACTGTGACTAAAAATCTTCCAACAAACAAAAGCCCAGGACCAGATGGCTTCACAGGCAAATTCTATAAAATATTTAGAGAAGAGCTAACACCTATCCTTCTCAAACTATTCCAAAATATAGCAGAGGGAGGAACGCTCCTAAACTCATTCTACTAGGACACCATCACCCAGATAGCAAAACCAGACAAAGATGTCACAAAAAAGTACCTAAAGGCCAATATCACTGATGAACACAGATGCAAAAATCCTCAACAAAATACTAGCGAACAGAATCCAACAGCACATAAAAAGGATCATACACCATGATCAAGTGGGATTTATCCCAGGAATGCAAGGATATTTCAATATATGCAAATCAATCAATGTGATACATCATATTAACAAACTGAAGGATAAAAACCATATGATCATCTCAGTAGATGCAGAACAAGCTTGTGACAAAATTCAACACCCATTTATGATGAAAATCTCCAGAAAGTAGGCACAGAGGGAACTTACCTCAACATAATAAAAACCATATATGACAAACCCACAGCCAACATCGTTCTCAATGTTGAAAAACTGAAACTATTTCCTCTAAGATCAGGAACAAGACAAGGTTGCCCACTCTCACCACTATTATTCAACATAGTTTTGCATGGTTTACCCACAGGAAATCAGAGAAGAAAAAGAAATAAAAGGAATACAAGTGGAAAAGAATAAGTAAAACTGTTACTGTTTGCAGGTGATGTGATACTATACATAGAGAATCCTAAAGATGCTACCAGAAAACTACTAGAGCTAATCAATGAATTTGGTAAAGTAGCAGGATGCAAAAAATTAATGCACAGAAATCTCTTGCATTCTTATACACTAATGATGAAAAATCTGAAAGAGAAACTTAGGAAACACTCCCATTTACCACTGCAACAAAAAGAGTAAAATACCTATGAATAAACCTACCTAAGGAGACAAAAGACTATAAGACTATGCAGAAAACTGTAAGACACTGATGAAAGAGATTAAAGATGATACAAACAGATGGAGAGATACACCATGTTCTTGGATTGGAAGACTCAACATTGTGAAAATGACTATACTACCCGAAACAATCTACGGATTCAATGCAGTCCCTATCAAACTATCAATGGCATTTTTCCCAGGACTATATCAAAAACTTTCACAATTTGTATGGAATCACAAAAGACCCCAAAGAGCCAAAGCAATCTTGAGAAAGAAAAACGGAGCTGGAGGAATCAGGCTCCCTGACTTCAGACTATACTACAAAGCTACAGTAATCAAGATAGTATGGTACTGGCACAAAAATAGAACGATACATCAATGGAACAGGATAGAAAGCCCAGAGATAAACCCACGCACATATGATCAACTCATTTTTTTTTTTTTATTGCGGTACACGGGCCTCTCACTGTTGTGGCCTCTCCCATTGCAGAGCACAGGCTCCAGACATGCAGGATCAGCAGCCATGGCTCATGGGCCCAGCCGCTCCGCGGCATGTGGGATCTTCCCGGACCGGGGCACGAGCCCATGTCCCCTGCATCAGCAGGCAGACTCTCAACCACTGTGCCACCAGGGAAGCCCGATCAACTCATTTTTGATAAAGGAGGCAAGAATATACAATAGAGAAAAGACAGCCTCTCAATAAGTGGTGCTGGGAAAACTGGACAACTACATATAAAAGAATGAAATTAGAACACTTCATAGCACCATACACAAAAATAAGCTCAAAATGGATTAAAGACCTACATGTAAGGCCAGACACTATAAAACTCTTAGAGGAAAACATAGGAAGAACACTCTATGACATAAATCACAGCAAGATCCTTTCTGACCCACCTCCTAGAGAAATGGAAATAAAACCAAAAAATAAACAGATGGGACCTAATAAAACTTAAATGCTTTTGCACAACAAAGGAAACCATAAACAAGACAAGAAGACAACCCTCAGAATGGGAGAAAATGTTTCCAAACAAAGCAACTGACAAAGGATTAATCTCCAAAACATACAAGCAGCTAATGCATCTCAATATCAAAAAAAACCAAACAACTCAATCAAAAAATGGCCAGAACACTTAAATAGACATTTCTTCAAAGAAGATATACAGATTGGCAACTAACTCATGAAAGGATGCACAACATCAATAATCTTTAGAGAAATGCAAATCAAAACTGCAATGAGGTATCACCTCACACCGGTTGGAATGGCCACCATCAAAAAATCTACAAAGAATAAATGCTGGAGGGCTTCCCTGGTGGCGCAGTGGTTGAGAATCTACCTGCCAATCCAGGGGACATGGGTTTGACTCCTGATCCCGGAAGATCCCACATGCTGTGGAGCAGCTAGACCCATGCACCACAACTGCTGAGCCTGCGCTCTGGAGCCAGCAAGTCATAACTACTGAGCAAGCATGACACAACTACTGAAGCTCACACACCCGGAGCCTGTAGTCTGAAACAGGAGAGGCCACCACAATGAGAAGCCCGCTCACCACAACAAAGACCCAATGCAGCCAAAAATAAATAAATTAAAATAAATAAATTAAAAAAAAAAAAAGAAATGCTGGAGAGGGTGTGGAGAAAAGGGACCCTCTTGCACTGTTGATGGAAATGTCAATTGGTGCAGCCACTATGGAGAACAGTAGGGAGGTTTCTTAAATAATTAAAAATAGAACTACCATATGACCCAGCAATCCCACTACTGAGCATATACCCTGAGAATACCATAATTCAAAAAGAAACATGTACCACAGTGTCCATTGCAGCACTATTTACAATAGCCAGGACATGGAAGCAACCTAAGTGTCCATCAACAGATGAAAGCAGAAAGAAGATGTGGCACATATATACAATGTAACATTACTCAGCCATAAAAAGAAACGAAATTGAGTTATTTGTAATGAGGTGGATGGACCCAGAGTCTGTCATACAGAGTGAAGTAAGTCAGAAAGAGAAAAACAAATACCATATGCTAACACATATATATGGAATCTAAAAAAAAAGAAAAGAAGGAGTGGTTCTGAAGAACCTAGAGGCAGGACAGCAATAAAAATGCAGATGTAGAGAATGGACTTGAGGACACAGGGAGTCGGAAGGGTAAGCTGGGACAAAGTGAGAGAGTGGCATGTATATATATACACTACCAAATGTAAAATAGATAGCTAGTGGGAAGCAGCCACATAGCACAGGGAGGTCATCTTGGTGCTTTGTGACCACCTAGACGGGTGGGATAGGGAGAGTGGGAGGGAGACGCAAGAGGGAGGAAATATGGGGTATATGTATACATACAGCTGATTCACTTTGTTATACAGCAGAAACTAACACAACATTGTAAAGCAATTATACTCCAATAAAGATGTTAAATCAAAAAAAAATGTGTTTCAAGTTATCTTCATCTGACTTCCCTGTGCAACTTAATCCTGCTTGATTCTGAATTCGTGTAGAAAATTTTTCATCTTTCCAGGGATTTCAGCTGACTAGAAAGCAATGTAACATCATTTAGGGGCATAATGGAAACAAGCAAATGGTTAGAATAGTCTCATGCTGGCAGGTCTCTTTCTTTGTGCGCCGTCCCAGATGGAGTAGGAAGTGGGGCAGAAGGGATGGCCTAGGGGACTTGCTGGAGCTGATAGTGAAGAGACAGTGAGAAACGTGGAGCTTTCAATGTGTGGGTGGGGGGAGGGGAGGGGGGGAGCGGGGAGATGGCTGCATCCTGGTATTCGAAGTTCTTCCAGAGAGAGAGGTGTCAACTTTAAAAGGTACCACAAACGGTCGGAAAATACTGAATATGACCTATATACCATCATAATGAACTCAACTGAAATACGTTCATATCGATAACGGGACAAGAATCACCCTAAAATCCTGGTGAGGTCACATTATGTATCACTGCTATAATTTTGTAATTCCATAGAAGTATTTTTTAATGGAGTTAGGTATGAAGACTGATATTTCAAAAATATCTTTGAAGCTGGAATGGACAACGAAATGTTCTGCGATTAAACACATTCAATAAAATTAAGGCGAAATGGCGGGGTCTGCTGAGCAGTGTAACGAAATGGAAGCACCCCGTCCCGCTCCTGGTGTCAGTGTATAATTTAGCGTTCACTAAACAGTCATTCTGAGGAAAAATAAGAGATGTGGCTCAAAACAAATTGTTCCATGCCGAAACAGGTTTGGAAATGCCGGTCAGACAAAATTAAACAGATATTTTTACTACAAAATCTCTCAGCACTTTTACTGGGCTTTATGCCTGGCACTCTCAATGACAGATCTCTCCTCTGAAGTAATTTTCAAGTCCACTGACCATTAAAACCCATATTCAAATGCACAAATTCCAAATTCTCCCAGAGAAGTGTTTAATGGCACTTAACCTGGAAAATACTGATTTATTTTATTGGTTGGCAAACTTAAATAATAACTTCATATATTAAGAAGTTAAATTTGGTAAACAGCGAGGTCCTACTGTATGGCACAGGGAACTATATTCAATATCTGGTAATAACCTATGATGGAAAAGAATCTGAAAAAGAATGTATATGTTTTATAATATATGTACGCATATATAATCACTTTGCTGTACACCTAAAACTAACACAACATTGTAAATCAAATACACTTAAATTTTAAAAACATTAAACTTGGAAGTTTCTTAAATGACACAGTATTTTTTGGTTATAAGGGTACCAGGCTACCTTTTTTTAACTCTTCTACCTTAAATTTAGGTTATTAGTTCTAGGAGATACTAGTGGTTCATACCCAGTGCAATTCTCATGTTCTTTCTCTGTAAAATATTTTGAATATAATGAATCATTTCAGATTTCTCAATCAGATTTCTACATTGGAGTTTTCTTTCCAATTGGGTCTAGAAAGAGTTAAAATGTGCACATCATATGGAATTTTCAATGCCAGCAGAAGCAATTAAGCAAAACTGTTGTCATAAAATTCATACTGAAGCAAGATAGAACACCTGGTTAGTTATCAATTAATACCTTTTTGTCATGTTCTGCCTGGCTTTCTTCCTTCTTACACGTGATGATGCTAGGGCTAGGGTTATCTATGATTTACAGCAAGGATGGCAATTAAGATTTATGCAAAGGAAATGGTTTGCATCTCTGCTCTGTGTAGAATAACACAATGCAATGTTCTTTCTAATCACACAGTGGGGAGGAGAGCGGACCTCAGAGAAAAGGAAGGTGATTTGGCAAGAAGAGAGCTTTGTTGAAGAAGGGGCCAAAAACGACATGGAACACATGGCGTGACCCTTGGACACTCCTCTGCACACACAATATACACTTGAAGTTGTATGGTACCTTGATTTCTATCTTCAGCAAACTAGAGAAATAAAGCAAACTAAGAAAGAGCCCAGACCTCTGTGAAGAGACCAGTGTGGGTGGCTGAAAGCCCTGGGGCTGCCAAGGCTCTGTCCCCCTCAGAGAGGCTGTGACCTCCAGCTGCTGGGGGACCCCGTGTGCTTTACGGGCCCTTATATGAGGGATCATGCAGTTCTGGGAGAGTCCTTGAATCTGTCTCTCTCCTGAATATCCCCCCTCCCCCTAATTTCCATAATAAGATTCACTACTGAGTAAACCATGCCTGTGACCACAAGTTCAGGCACCCTGGAGGCAGGTACCTAAACCATGTTCCCCTATGTGTGTATCATGGAAGATGAAAATACAGGGTGCTGAAAAGAATGGATCCCATGCATCATCAAATCACTTCAAAAAACTCTAGCTTAAAGTAAACAGGTATCTCCCGCAGGACTTCTCAGTGCTTTTGATATGTTCATTATAAGCCTTCCAAGGAACGAGTGTTTGCAGAATTTCTTCCAGCATATGTCACCACAGAATCCTCTATCTACAGCAGCATCGTTCAACAGAAATATGACATGATCCACAAATGAGAACCTTGTATGTGATTTTAGATTTTAAGAAAGGCACATTAAAATGTAAAAAGAAACAGATGAATTTAATTTCAATAATATAGTTCACTAACCCAGTATATCAAAACTATTATCATATCAACATGTAATTTATATAAACTATTATGTGCGATAACTTACATTTGCTTTTGTTGGATTACATCTTTGAAATACAGTGTATGGTTTACACTTACAGCACCTCTCCTCAGACCAGGCACATTTCCAGCATTTAGGGCAGCTTCTCATGTGACCATGGCTGTCCCACTGGATGGTGCAGGGAGACAATTGTTTCACAAAACTGATGTAATTTGGGATGCACAGATAAGCACTATTTCTGTATTTGGGCTAATGTGATGTTGACTATTTGATAAATATTTGTGCTAGGTACTATAGAAATAGTACTGAATAGCATAAAAACCCTGTGCCTTCATAAGACTTTTGCTCCAGGGAGGAATGCAAGCACTAAATCACATGATGAAACATTTAATAACACCGAGGGCTGAGAACGGATGTGACAGAGGGGTCTGACTGCACCCGGGGTCAATGAAGGCTTCCCCTACCAATGGCATTTAAATGTTGACCTGGAAGATGCTTTGGCTTTAGCTAGACAGTGCACAGAGAGATTATGAGGTGGGAAAAACCATTATAGTTCAAGCAATGAAGGGTGGAATGCTGAAACACATAGAGCAGAGTCTGGGAGAGCCCACCCTGAGAAGAGGCTGGTCAGCAGGAACATGCAGCATTATTGCGGCCAGTGTTAGATTTTATCTGAAAAGCAATGGGAAGCCTTGGAGGGGTCTAACCCAGAGAGTGACATGAGCCAATGTGCTTTTGTGAGAAATTAGAGATAGCTCACTTTCTTCGTTGCACTGCTCATTGAGAGTGCCTAATTCCTCCCTCTTTGAATCCAAATTGGACTTAATGACCTGCTTGACCAAGAGAATTTGGTAGATGTGAGGTTCTGAGATTTCCAAGGCCAGGTCATGAGAAGCCTTTCAGCTTCACCCTGGTCTTTGGGGACACTCTCTCTTGAGTCCTGACCCACTGCTTGAGAGCTTAACTACTGCGAGAGAGCCATGCTCGGGACACCACATGCAGGGGACACAAGGCAATGAACTGAAGAGAGAGAGAGAGAGAGAGAGGTCAGCCTATGACTAAGAACAGTCTCTACAAGTCCCCAAATCAGTCTTGCCCCAAGGAGAGAACAGATTTCCAGTCTCCTGGCCATTCATGTCACCCCAGCTGAGGTGCATGCATCTCAGAGCAGAGTTGAGATGCTCTACTGAGCCCCACCCAAATCTCATGATCATGAACAAAGTAAATAGTAGTTATTTTAAGCCACCAAGTTTGGAGATGTTTGTTACACAGCAACGGATGACTGGATGGTTTTCTGATGATCCCTTTGGCTACAGTGTGCAGGTGCACTACAGGGGAACAAGGACATTGGTAGCTGAGCCAGAATGTGGCCGTGGATCAGGAGGGAAGTGGATGGATTAAGTCCCGCTGAGGAAGAAGAACTGGAAACCCTGTCTGCCTTGGTGGGAAGGGGAGGTGCAGCCACACATGTCACTTTCTTCATTTTTGCTTTCTCCTATGTAATTTTTTTCTTGTTGAGTTAGAGAACTAAGATAGGGGTCTTTAATTTTCTTCCCTTTGTTACTTTCCGATGGAGCTCAGGAGTGCTCCTGGCCACTTGGTCATAACACAGAAATGGTGTGACAGATGGCTGTGCGTGAGGGTAAAAATGCCTGTCAATCCATCCTAAGAGGAGATTTGAGTTTACTGAAAAATATACATCCAAGGTTGGGTGACTTAAGACATAATGAAAGTGATCTATAAAAGAACTAAAACATTTACCTTAACCTCGTAGCTAATTACAAATCACTAAAATGTTTTCAAGCAGGAGCAAGTATTATTAATGGTGAAGTGGTAAAAGGGAAAAGCGTTCCCAACAACTGACTTTCCATCGGGTACATTTGTCTGGGGTTGGAACGCCAAGGCAAAACCATCTCCTGGCACCAATTTGGAAAGTAAATGTAACAGAATACTGTTTCATTGGGTCATTCAACAGTGATATTTTTATTTGTGTCTATCCATATTGTTTTTATATTCCTAATTTTTAAAGAAGCTTTTTCGTGTGTGTGAAATGTAATGCTAAATTAAACAAGAGATTTCTCAAAAGTTTCTAAGAAAACTTCTGTGCTTCAACGAAGCCACAGTTTTTAGTTCTTCAGTGTAATTAATTGCAATCACCTTTTTAAAGGAAAATTGTTAGAATGGAGATCGGGATGTAAAACTCGCCCTAGCGTGCGGTACCGCTGAGAAGAGATATTACGGCCCACTTTTCCACTTCACATTCGGGGGATCCGTAGCTATTATTTCTTATTTAGGAAGTAAAATTGACTGCACCTGGGCATATTATTAGCTGCTCACCACAGGAACCTCATGCTGATGGGCTATAATTTAGCAGAGAAGAAAAAAAAGCAAGCCAATTGAAATGAAGCACATCGCTTGATGCCCTTTCGCTGATTGTTTGTCAGAATTTATTATCTTATATTGAACAAATAAGGGATAATTAGAAAAGGAATAAGTGTGACATAATCAAAATTGGGGGAACAGATTACTTCTCCTGCACATGAAGAAAAGGTCTCTCTGAGCCCTCAAAATCGGTCCTGCCCAAGGAGAAAAGCACACCACACTGACTGGCATCCCTCCCCTGAGATTCACAGAGAACTTGAGGGAAGACCACCCACCGGACCCCAACCTCACCACCAGCTTATTTGGGTTGTTGGCACCAATATTGTGATTCATGGCGGTCACTAGCTTTCCTTCTGGTGGTACGTGACCATGTGACCAGATCCCCAAAAGCCCTGGACCCCAAGACTCAAGAGGGCTTCCCTGACCTGGGACCCTTGGCACATGGCATGCAGTTCACGGCAGGAGGAGTAGCGTGTCCTGTGCAATCACACAGGGAGGACTTTGTAAGCCGTTGCCGGTCTCCTCCAGACCTGTAGTGACTCTGCTGTATGTTCTTTCACTGTAATAGGCTGCCCCTGAGCCCTGAGTCCTGAATCATTGACCTTGAGGGTGGTCACAGGACACCAAAACCAGGCAAAGAATGCTGGACAGAAGTCAAGGCCCAGGACAAAAGAAAGTCACAGTGTGGACGCTGATGCTTGAATCCCTGAACACCAGAGGCCACAGCCTGCCCCCTCCCAGCCCCTACTAACACCAGCACCACACCAGACACTGGAGATGCCCTGGCTGTGATTCCATCCCTGCCCTGGACGCCCAATGTCCTGCAGTGAGAATAGACCTAAGGTCTCTACTTCTTGACCTCATGGACTCCCAAGTATTGCAACTTAGAGCAGAATCCCTCAGCCTCGGCACAGTAGACATTCTGGTCCAGGTGAGTCTTTGTTGTGGGACATTCTGTGCATCATAGGATGTTTAGCAGCATCTCTGTCCTCTACTCCTGGGTGTCACTAGCTCCTGCCCAGTCGTGACAATCAGAAGTGTCCGCTGACATTGACCCCGGACCCCTGGGGGCAAAACCACCCCTGGCTGAGGACCACAGTAGCAGCTACAATCACATCTGGAAACTGAGGCTCTGCTGACTCAGCGTCCACTATGTCCTCTCCCCACCAACACTCACATGGCAGACAAGCCCCCAGCTGGAGTAAGGGTGCTCACGGGAGGCCCCCGGGCTCTCCGCACCACGAGGGCCTTCATCAGTGCAGCTGCCTGTGTTCAAGGGAAGAGTCAAAGGCGATAGGAAGCGTACCTCTGCTTTCTCAAGGAAATTTTTTTTTCTCACATTCTGGCTCCTGAATTAAGAGCTGTGTGGGACTGATTTCTTATGGCATCGCCTTAAGAAACGAAATCATCGTGTTTCAAGAAACATCTCTGATAAGAAGAAAATTGCTAGCTAGTGCACGTAAACTCAATGGGCTCCTTGATGTCTCTCAAGATGTGTGCTCCATTTTCATGAAATCTAAAAGAGGAGTGAATAAACCCATCTTTAAAAAGTTACCTGATGAAATTCATGGATGAACCCTCCATGGTCTTTGCCCTTGTGGAGCTTTCACTGGGCATGGTTTGAGGAGGGAGGCGAGGACGGAGGAGGGGAGGCAGGGTGCAGGGCGAGCTGGAAGGTGGCACCAGGATGCTGTATCCTGACAGCATGGACCACCATCACCTCCACATCCGAGGCTGGGAAGGGACCGTGGGAGGGAAGACCATAAATCTACATCCTGCACATCTGAGTTTATTCTGCCGAAGTTTTTCCTGCACACTTGTGCTCTGTCAGATATAATCTACAGAGCTCTTAATAACTTCTGAATTACCTAATTTTAATATTATAGGTGAGTAAGTTACATCAGGTTAAGAACATCTCTCCAGGTAGACAGACTCAAAAAAAAAAAAAAAAAAAATCAATATTTTAGGGGTAATGTTTTTCAACAAAATAGAATTCACTCTAATTTTATTGTTATGCAGTCCACATTTCTCCATTTTGTTTGCAAGCATGAAATAAAGTATTGCACCTATTAAATTATTCTAATATACAATTTAACTAACTCATCAAAAAGAAAGGAAATTGGGTCCCTTTGGCATAACTTATCCTTAGTGAAGGCTGCTGTTGATTACCACTTTAATATCTACTCCTAAATGATCTACAAAATAATTTGTTCTAGAAGTTTGTTTTCCCATTGTGTCTGCAAGCATTGTAAATACGCCAATCCATAGCTTCTAGACTTAATTCATTCTTCTTTCGTGAAAGATAAAATCTGAATCAGAAAGCTGTTAAAAAGTAATCCCAGTCAAAAGATTTGAACAGATACCTCAATAAAGAAAAGACATAAATAGCAAATAAGCACATGGGGAAAAAAAGCTCCAACATATTAGTCATTTAAATTAGTCAGTTTAAATAGTGTGAGACAATACTATGACACCTGTTAGAATGACAGAGAGAGAGAGGGAAGGAAGGAGGGAGGGAGTAAAGGAAGGAAGGAAGGAAGGGAGGGAGGGAGGAAGGAAAAGTGGGAGGGAGGGAGGAAATCCAACAGTACCAAGTGCTGGTGAGGATATGACAATATAGAGCAACTAGGCATCTCATACATTGCTGGTGGGGATTCAAACTGAAGTAGGCATTTTGGAAACAATTTGACACTTTTTTATAAAATTAAACATTCATTTACCATACAACTCAGAAATGCTTAGTTATTTGCCCAAGTGGAATAAAAACAAGGTTCACATAAAATCTGTAAATGAATGTTTATAACGGCTGTACTCACAACCTCAAGTGCATCACGATAAGTGAGAGAGAAGAGCCAGACTCAAAAGGCTACCAGAGTTGGGGCTTCCAGGGAGGTGGGGAGTGGGGGAGCGGGAAGGAAAGAGGAGTTGACTACAGAGGGATGCCAGAGCATTTGGGGGGTTTAACGTCGATGTTCTATATCTGATCATGGCAGTGCTTATATAACTCTATGCATTTGTCAAAATTTGCAGAAATAAACATTAAAAACAGTGAATTTTATTATACCTTCATAAAAATTTTAAAAATCAGCCTGGTTGCAATAATAGAGCCAGGGATATTGAGGTGAGCTTACAAATACTAACAAATAGTGTATGTCGCCTCACACCCGACATTCTTCTGGATCTCCTCTCCCTCATGTCAGCCTTCGGGGTTCAAGACATCTCACAGCCTCTCATAAAACCCGTTCCAGGTGACATCTCAACCTAATACCATAGAGGGTGACATTTCTTTGTGGCAACTGAGGAAACCAGCAAGAAAATGGACCTCTTAGAAAACCATAACATTCCATATGATATAACTGGATTGAGGATCGTGTAGTCAGAAGCTCCAATTTACGGAACACATCAGTGGATCCCTGACCGGCAGGTGCCAGGCCATGGCTGCTGAGCCCTCTGCTTTCCTTATGCTGGTTTATGCTACCAGGAGGAGCAGGTGTTTGCTGGAAGAAGTCCTGGCATGATCTGGAGGAGCACAGTCTCACCAGAGTCCAGCCTTCCCAACTCCTCCCTTAGTGAGCGTCCATCTCCATCTTGCTTTTGTGTTAAGGGTATTTGGTAAATTTATTTGAGGTAGTGCACAGAGATGGCCCCAAATGCCATATCTCAGTAGTAATTAGGAATTGCTTTAATGGAGAGTCTGATGCACAAAGAGAAGAATCAGGAAGTGAGGGCTGGTGCTGAACAAAGCCGTGGATCAGTCACAGAAATAGAACATGTAAGGCGTAAAGCTTAAAGAATGAGGAGAGTCACTTTTTACACCATTTACCACCACCATGAAAACGATCTCTAAAAAAGACAAAAGATTTTTCAATACTTAATTGATGGGTTGCTTAATTTACGCTGAAGTTCGTGTATGTTCCCACAAACAGCAGTGGGAACCCACAATTATCACCTTCCGTCTCTCTTTGTATCCCTTGACCTTTACCTGGCCCCCTAAGTCAGGGTGCTTTCCTAACTTTAAAGCCAAAAATAGGGATTTGAGTGTCCAACACCCTGCTGGAGGTGTAGAAAAAAACTGTGCGTTTCGGTGGAAAACTATGAGACCTGCAGAGATTACCCGATTCTGCACTTCATCATCTTTGAGCTGTTGTACAGCTCTGTCGTTTGCAGGTCCTGACAGTCACGCAGATCTGCCCTATCTGGTAGGGGTGTAATGACTTGACTTCCCTCCCTACCCCACTCCACCAGATCCACATGGAAAAACCAGTTCTGCCCCCACTTGCATATTTACTTCAATATTCCTGGTGAATAAATATTTGTTTCATACGTTTCTCTTTTGAACTGGTCATAACAGCTTTCCAGCTCCGTCACTGAATAAGTTACACAAAATCTTCAACACATGTTCATTTTTATATCTGCATAAGGTATCTTTTAACAGAAAGGTCTGTGGGAGCTACCCCTCCCTAACCGTTACTAAGTATAGGTAGAGGTCTGGTTTGGAGGTCAGATTCGAAGCTTCCTAGTGCAGCCCACACTGGGTGCCTTTGGGCTCCTTGTGGCTTGAGGTCAGGACTACACCAAACCCAACTCTGTCTTTCTGGTAGTGCTTTTGACTGAGCTGGCTCAAGCCCGCCCTCAGGAAATACTTGTTTAGAATTTAAAGCACTTAACACTGACTTGTACGTACCTGATACCAAAACACAAAAACAAAAACAAAAAACAAAAAACACCCACCCAGCATTAAGGGTTATAATGTTCTTACACCTCGTAATATAATTGGACCTAATAAAGAAACATCACATTAGTTACTTGAGTAAATTTCAATTTATTACTAAATTAATAGCTATCCTTACGTACACCAAATGTTGTCAACACTTTCCTGGAAACTAGTGCCACCTACAAATGTAACCAATTAAATAAATAATTGAAGTAAAATGACTTTTATTCAACGGAATGGATATCAGATGTGTGTACTTGCTCTATCAAATCTCCCTTTTCCCACAGTATACCATTTTCTGAGAAGGAGATCTGAAGGTGCACCTGGGCTGGCTCTTTCACTGAAGACTGCATAAAACTTTTTTTTTTGTTTGCGGTACGCGGGCCTCTCACTGCTGTGGCCTCTCCCGCTGCGGAGCACAGGCTCCGGACGCGCAGGCTCAGCGGCCCATGGCTCACGGGCCCAGCCGCTCCGCGGCATGTGGAATTTTCCCGGACCGGAGCACGAACCCGTGTCCCCTGCATCGGCAGGCGGACTCTCAACCACTGCACCACCAGGGAAGCCCTGCATAAAATATTTTGAAGCTATTCAGAGGGAACACATTAAAAACGACTTTCATACCGGAGGTTAAGTGGCAGAAATCTTTATGGAGAAAAGTCCCTTTGTTTTGTGTGCTATTTCGTGAGTGCCGTGAACTTATTAAGCACTTTGATGTAGCAAAATTTGTGATGCGTATACGTACAAATGATCCAAACACAGCAAAAAGCAGCTAAAAAAAAAATCAGTGAAGCGGCTTTTTAACAAATGCATTCTGAACTGGATCAAAGGGATAGCTTGGAAGCTACACGCTATGGATCTAACATTCATATATTTTCATTTCAAGGAAACAACTTTTGCAGCCGAAAGGTGAAATCTATCTGTAATGAGCTTCTTCTAAGGCAGGAGGAAAGCTTCTTTTCAAATAAGAGACTAAGTAAATATAGCACCTATGTGACGTTCTACAAACAAGGGTGCAGAGGGCCCACCTTTGAAACAGAGGCCTCTTGGAAGCAGCTATGGATTCAAAGGGTGAGCTTTGCAATTATGTTTTCATCTTCCCCCCAGAATAGACTTTAATATGTACATGTGTGGTCAAGAGGAAACACTTGCCTTGGGAGAGTGGGTATATTTCTGTTTTGTTTTGTGTTTGCTGTTGAAGGTATAGTCAAACACTGGAAGCTCTATGCTACCAAAAGCTCCCAGATCTGATTTGATAATGATGTTTACCCCTCATGCTACAGCCCGAGGGGTCGTCTCCTCGCAGAAATTTTTAAAGCACAGGATTTTTCAAATGAGTTCACTCTTCGAAGGCTTGCTTGTTTTCCAGTAGCACATGGAGCTAGGCCTTCAAGGTGATTTGGTGGCCCCAAATTCTGAGCTTATATCCCCCTTCCAAGTCATCTCGCCAGGGCTGCCTGCCTAACATGGCAACGGGGCACCCTATCAGGACACTGGGCTCATCACTTCCCTGCCAGGGGCCCGTTTCACCCTGCAGCCTCTCCACACCTCCTTTTTCATTTCACTAACATGGAAAATTGCCCCTGCCTGTATCATTGGGTCACAATGAAATAAAACAGAACCGACTCTCAATTAGTTTCTGGCAATACAACACAAGTAGGAATAGGATGAATAAGGCTCAGAGATATAAAACCTTTCTTCAGACCTGTCTTATCTGAACATCTACCACAAATAATATGTCCCCAGCAGTGCCATAAGATAACCAGATTGAAAAAAAAACAGAGGTTTCTTCTCCCCACCTCCACTTCCCAGGCTCTCAGAATGGAGGCAAAGGATTTCAGAAAGTGGGGAAATAAACAGCCTCATCTCCAGCTGGGGTCGTGGGCACCTGAACCACATGCCACACTAAAGATGCTCGGAAGCAGGGTCTCCTGGAAGGTAGAACGTTCTTCCAAAGGAAAGCAGGAAGCCTAGAGGAAGATGAAAGTCAGTAGTAGCGCTTTTTGTGTCCTTAATATTGGCCCACCAGGAGGGCTGAGGTGGCCGTGCACGCACATCAGGCCAGAGGGGCCAGGGTATCTGAAGAGGCTTCTAGTTTGCTTTCTTTGGGGCTATAATTTACCTCCACTGGCTCTTACTGTAACCGAGCAGGACTTTATGGGGCCTTGTTAGGACAGACCCCTCCCCCATATCCTCTGCTGTAGCTCCTCTCTGAAGTACCTAGATAATAGTACCTGATGCACACTTCCTGGGTTGTTTTATAGATGCTAAAACCACCGCCAAACGGAAGAAATTAACTACTTGATGCTCATGAGCCCCCAGACCTACTGGTGCCTAAGGACCCCTGTTACCTCACCATCAAACAATCAGAGAACGGTGCACACCTCACCATCAATCAGAGAACGGTGCACGAACTGATTACATACCCTGGGCTGCCCCTACATCACCTGGCCTTTAAAAATGCTTTGCTGAAACCCCTTTGGGGTTTGTTAGCAGGAGCCACCCGTTCTCCTTGTACTGGTGCCTTTACAATAAAGCTGCACTTTCCTTCACCACAACCTGGTATCAGTAGATTGGCTTTACTGAACGTGGGCAAGACCCAAGTCTGATGGTTCAGTAACATTATTGACTCTAATAGATAGTTATACATTCCAAAGAAATGCCAGATTAGAAAAGAAGAAATCTTTGTGTATACACACACACACACACACACATACACACACACATTCATGCATGCCAAACTTTTAGGCAAGTGAAAATTGTGAAATAATCTCAAATATAATATGAAAAAGATGAGAAGATATAATTAAACAATTTTCCCAACAGTTTATTTACACCAATCATTTTATAAGCAATGTAGAAAAAATAATCTTTGATTATATGTTAAAATAAACTTTTATAATCTAAGAGTGTATTTATTATGTTAGTTGTTGCTGTTTTGATATATATTATACAAATATAGTCTTATAAAATATGCACATAACATACAAATCTTGAAGTTAAGTAAAATTTTAAATCATTATTTTCCAAGGTGTCCCAATTTGACAAATGAACATTTACACAACTTCTGAAAGAGGAATGAGTGACCCAGAAAAATGAGAGACGTCTATGAAACTCAATAGATACAAAACCCAAAATAAAATTAACATAGGAGTGAAAAGCCACAGAGGTATACATGGAGTCCAACTTTGTCCAGGTTCTCAGGGAAAATAAAAAAATCTTGGGGAATAAGAAGAAAAATGTTATAGAAAGATACACTGTAATGCACAGAACCGTTATACTTAAACCCTCTGGAACCCAGCTTCTCCAGGAACCTTCCTCACGTGGAACAGTCCTCAAGAGAGGGACACAATTCTGGGTCTAGCAGGCTTCTTTCCATCTCCCTGAGACGTGATTTTAAGTTTCTCATCTTGGCCATCTCTCCTAAAAGCTCTCACTAGGCCCTCCCCACCCTCTGTCTAAGCAGAAGCTTCAGCTCCAGCTTCCTTAGTTAGAATCTCCCTCAGCTCTGCACCCATCCCGTTACCTCCTCCAGGCTGATCCCCCTGCCAGAGTTCTGAGCCCGCACCCTGTGGCTTTCTTGAGGATCTCATTCCTTCTGTTTGTTTCTCTCCCTGGTGTCTACTGCTCAGGACCCTCTTCTCTGTGGGATCACTGTACCCATCAGGAAACATGCTTGCTATATCTCATCTTTCCAAAAAACAAAAAAAAACCACATAAACAAATAACAACAATAAACCCAAATTCCTTTTACTAAACATTCTCCTTTACTGCTGTCCCATTTTTTTGCTTCTCATTCACAATCACGTTTTTTTGAAGGAGTAAATCACATATACATCTGTACAGCCTCACCAGCCATTCACTTTCAACCTCTTCAGGAAGGCTTCTGACCCACAACTCTGCCGAGATTGCCCTTTTCTAGATCTCTGATAATTTTGATGGTGCCAAACCCTGCGGACACTTCCTGGATCTCATCTTGCCTCTCAGAGGTATTCGATACAGTGAAAGCCTCCCTACCACTCTCTCTTGGTGTCCATGACAGCTGCACATTCCTGTCTTTCCTCCTAATCCACTGGGTGCTCCACTGAGGTCTCCTCCTTCTTTGCCTGATGGCTGTTAGCATTTTCAGGAATTCATCCCAGGCTCTCTTTTCTTTCCTCCATAGGGTATCTCATTCAACCAATTACTTTAGATACAGTTACGTGGCTGACCACTCACACATTTATGTAGCAAGATGAAATCCATGTATCCACCTGCCCATCTGGCTCTTCAACAGGAGGGTCTATTATATTTAAAACTCAACCTGTTTTAGAAACCATTCTTTCCCTCGGAAATTGGGACCTCCATTCATCCACCTCCTCAACCAGGACTCATTCTTTTTTTTTTTTTTTTAAATCTTTATTGGAGTATAATTGCTTTACAATGGTGTGTTAGTTTCTGCTTTATAACAAAGTGAATCAGTTATACATATACATATGTCCCCATATCTCCTCCCTCTTGCGTCTCCCTCCCTCCCACCCTCCCTATCCCACCCCTCCAGGAGGTCACAAAAGCACCGAGCTGATCTCCCTGTGCTATGCGGCTGCTTCCCACTAGCTATCTATTTTATGTTTGGTAGTGTATATATGTCCATGCCACTCTCTCGCTTTGTCACAGCTTACCCTTCCCCCTCCCCATATCCTCAAGTCCATTCTCTAGTAGGTCTGTGTCTTTATTCCTGTATTACCCCTAGGTTCTTCATTAGGACTCATTCTTGATTTCACCATCCTCTTGCCTCTAAGCTCCTTCCTCCCTCTCGACCCACCTCAACACAGCCTTCTTCAGATCCTATTCCTTCTATCTCTAAAATATATCGCAGGTCTGTCCATTTACCTCTTCCTCAAGTCCACGTGACCATTATCTCTTAGGTGGACATTTTAAACAGCCCCCCAGCTGGTCTCTCTGCATCCACATTTTCTCCCATACAATTTATTCCTTCTTTTCTTCATTAGTGTGAGTGACCTCTTTCACCCAATAACGCATCATGTCATGATCTGATAGGTTAACATCCTTCACTGACTTTCCACTGAATTTAGAATAAAATCAAAACTCTTTCTATTGCCTCCCAGCCCCTGTGTAATCTGGACCACTTCTCTGTGACCTGGTCACCAAGTCATCCAGATTGAGCCACACTGCCTTCCCGCATTCCTCATTGATGGATGGCACCCTCTGATCTTTGTGTGACTGTTTCTTTCTCATGCCTCAGGACACAGAGAGACCTCCGTGCCTCCTTAATATAAAACAGATGCTCTCTGCTCCGTCCCCACACTCTTTCCCCCTTGTTTCTTTGGAACATTTATAACAATCTGTAATTATTTCAAATTATTCTGTTTCGCTTATTGCTTTTTATCTCCTATCTTCCCCATTAGACTCCAAGCTCCTTGAAGACAGGAGTCCACAGCTATAGAATTTTCCATTGTATCCCCAGAATGCCCATCACACAGTAGCTACTAAATACATATTTGTTGCTAGAAAGATAAGGAATTAGGCAGCTAGGGGAAATAAAACTTCTCAGTGAGGTCAGAAGAGGTATTACAAATTCAAATGCTATAGAACTTTATTCATAAAAAACACTTTAAGTTCTTAGATTCTTTCTTTACACCCCAGGAAAACAATAACTCAAATAAATTGGACATCTGGTTTCTAGGTCTTGAGCAAAGTGGGAAAGAAAGAAGAGCTCCCGTTGCCCCCAAATCACTCCAATCCCAACTGAGAAGAGAGAGATGCATAAGTGAGGACAGCAGCCATTTCTGTTTCATCTTTCATCACCTCTGCTTCCCGCACTGGTCGTACATTGCCTGACCCATAGTAGACAATCACATATTGGTTGAGTGAATGAACAAATAAATGAACTCTAGTAACCTCTGGCAAACAGAGGTCAGTACAAAGGACTAGGGAAGGACAGAAGAATCAGTGAAAAATGTAGCTTGGGCGATCATGATGATAACTGAGTGAGCCAAATCTTAAAACTTATGTAGCGTTACAACAAGCAGAAAAGGTAAAGAAAGTTGTCCCCGCAAAAGGGCCCACAGGAGCAAGGCTGGCTGCTTTACTTTATGAGTAAAGATGCTCTGGAGATCCTGAACAATTCTGAGTCTTCTAGAAAATCACCTGAGATTTAAAGAGCTAGTCATTTTCCTCAAATAAGTATGAGCAACTTGTAATTAAATGACTTTCAACTGCAGTTAGCGTATGTTTAGAGCCTTCTTTCTTCACAGGCAATCAACCACATTTCAGTCACCTAGAATTAGCAAAAACCCTACCCTGACCGACAACAATGGCAATGGTTCCTCACCCTATATCAGTAGGGTGTCATAGCTCCCACACTTGCCTGTACTTAAACTCCTCTATTTTTCACAGCACACATATAAGTAGATATCTTATCTCCACTTTTCAGAGGAGAAAACTCAGACGTAGAGAAGAATGCACGGTGAGGTGTGCGTGGTCACAGGGCGAGACTGAGTGACCATGGTTGGGATTCAGGCCTGCCAACCTAAAGTCAGCTGTTTCCCACTCCTGTCACCACAGTGATTCTTCCTCATCCTTGGACAGTTTCTCTGCTGTGTTTTTTGCCTTTTATTCTACCCTGGTGGGGAGGCACCAGTAAGAAACCTGAACATAGCCCAAGTTGTATGTAGGTGAACACCAGAAATCATGAGATGCAACATTTTTACCACTTTGCATATTATCCAGTTTTGTATCCAGTATGGTACTGGATATTCCAGCAAGATGGAAGCTGGAATGATTTGTGTCTTTGTTTAGGTAGTGAGAGAGATCACCCATAAAATAGCCAAGCTATTAAATATCTGGGAAGCCAATCCCTCTTTTTCTGATCTACAGTTCAAAAGTCTGAACCCACCAGAACAACGTCACCAGGGAACGACGCATCCTTACTGTTAGGAACGGGGACCCGGAAGCCAGGCTGCTCTGTTCCAAGCCTGACTCTCCCCTACTTACCAGCTGGGTGAACGCTTATACGTTACTGCCCCTCTATGAGCCTCAGCTCCTTTTTCTATAAAATGAGGATCACACTAGGACTGTCATAAGGGAAAAACAAGTTAATACAGGTTTCAATAAACTGTGGCCCGTGAGTCAAACCAGCTCACTTTTATAAACAAATCTGTATTAGAACACAGCTGTGCTCATTGGCTAAAGTATTGTCTGTAGCTGCTTTTGCACTAGAATGGCAGTTACATGGTTATGACATAGATTTCACGGCCCACAAAGCCTAAAGTACTTAGTATCTTGCCCTTTATAGGAAAAGTTTGCTGATTCTTGAGTAAACATGTGTTAAACACTTAGTCCCTGGCATACATATAATAAGTACTTTATCTATCTACCTATCTATCTCTGTGTATGTGTATGTATCTTATTGCTTAGTCTTGTGGGAAGTACTAGGATATATACGGCACTGCTTTCTCTTTGAAATAATTCAGTCTCTACCTCCACACAAAGGCCCAGAGGTTGAGAACCGAGGGTCAAACATTCCTGGAATTGAATGAGATTATCCTTATAAATTTCCTTGAGCCCTTTGATTCTGGGGAAGTCAAAATTAAATTGAAATAAAATTAACAGAATTTACTTCTTCAGAAGGATTGAGTCTTATGAAAATACGTAATCGTATATCTTTTGTGTTTAGACTGTATATCCAGCTAAAGGATAGGCAGTCAAAGTCCTTTGGGGAAGATCACACACCTTTAGTCTACCGATGTCAGGACTGGCAGTGTGACTTGTTTTGGCCAATGATGTGGTGGAGTGTTACCCAAAAGCGGACAGATAATTACAATATAATTTGATTTTGAACTAGGGCTCTTAGAGCATATTCAGTTGAGAAATGTGGAGGACACAGTCCTTGGTCTCTGACCACCTGTGGGAGAAAAAACAGGAATTAGAGCTAATGAGTCCTGGTGAGGTAGGATGCCCAGGAAGTCAGATAAAAAGATGGGTTTTAGAGGTGGCCAGGGAGAGAAGACCCCACAGAGAAGCCAGGTCAAGTGGCTGACAAAAGAAAGACCCTGCAAGTTGGAACATCTTTTTTTTTTTTTTTTTTTTTTTTTGCGGTACACGGGCCTCTCACTGCTGTGGCCTCTCCTGTTGCGGAGCACAGGCTCCGGACGTGCAGGCTCAGCGTCCATGGCTCACGGGCCCAGCTGCTCCGTGGCATGGGGGATCTTCCCGGACCGGGGCACGAACCCGTGTCCCCTGCATTGGCAGGCAGACTCTCAACCACTGCGCCACCAGGGAAGCCCTGGAGCATCTTCGTAGTAAATCTGGAGAGCAGAAGTACTATCATTTTCTAAAATGAGACACCATGCCTTTTTCCCTACACTTTTCAGCAGTAACAGCCATTAAATACACCATCACCACGTATTTAAGTAGAAACTCTGTACACCAGTGTTAAACCTTCTGGACTCTTAAGTTTCTGCCAAGTCACTTGGAATTATTTCATGGGCACACCTCTTGACATCCCCACTCCTGCTCCATAGGACTCCAAAGGCTCTGCCCTCCCTTCACCAGCCTGTGGGTCAGCTCCAACCTCTGAGCTCCCCACAGCCTCCTCTGTCTGCTCCATCCTTGTGCAACGCCTCCTGGACAATGACCCCGCTCAATAATCAAACCAGTTCCTCATCTGCTCCACTAGCTCGTATCCCCTTCTCCAGTTTTCAGATTCGTTGCAGTCAATTGTCCCCATGTCTTGCTCACCAACGAAATTTGTTATTTCTTCAAGATAAAACATGTCATCTTTGCTGGGCCTGGCTTTTGGGTGGCATTCTGGTCTCGCAGTGGTACCCAGATCGCTCACGTAGAGGGCTCACCACTTTCCTCTGACTGATTCAGCACCTGTGTGACGCTGTTATTACCTCCCAGGATCGTTTCTTCCTTTGTCCTCTCTCCTGCGCCCCACAGTGATGGGATTGGTAAGAAGGAATTAAGACATGAGGATCTGTCATTTAAACACATAACCGCTCTGTTCACTTGGGCACAGTTAGGTGGTTTTCCATGTTTAGCCGAATGCATCCGGATGATAGAATTTCAGAACCGAGAGGGCCAGGGAAGTCATCAGTTATTATCTCTGTCCCAAAGCATGTGATCATCCAGCCTCTGTGTGCACCTCACTCTCCAGGAGGCCTTCCAGTCTAACGTGAGATGCTGGCTTATGGTGCAGAAGGAAAACTACAGTGTTGATGGTGACTCAACAAAGCCCTGGGCTGGAGACCTGGATCTGACACTAACCTTGCAACCGTGGGCAAGTCTTCAAACTCCCTGCATCTCAGTGCTTTGCTCATATAATGAGGATGCTGGTCACGCCTACCTCCCTGTGTGCTGGAAGGTTCTACAAGAGCATGCCTTTGGAAGCACGTTCATACGGTGGAAGTGGGTGTCCCTTTACAGGAATGAGTTTTCAAGGGTAGCTCCGTGGCCAAGCATAGGGCCTCCGCTGAGCTGTGCTAGCTTCCGGAACTGCCGACACCAGTGCTGACAGAAGTGTTCCTGGGTGAGACCCCATGGCTGCAATAAGCAGGCTTTGTAGGCCTTTTGGACATAAGAGGGCAAAAATAATAAATAAAATCATCCCCAAACGAGTCCAGCTATTATAGCCCACAAACAGAATTTGCCTATGCTTGGCTATATTAATATTTATCATTCTGTAAATAAATGAAGATATAGAAAAAGCAGTTCACAAGACTCAGAGGAAGTTGAGAGCAGGCGTGGGGGAGAGAGAGAGAGGTTATCAGAGGCAATGGGGCTCCAGATGCCGGGATTCCTTCAGGGAGCCTGTCCAAGAAGCAGGGAAAGCCAGGAGGAGCTGAAGCACAGACTTAGCAAACAGCCCCCAGAAGGGCATGATCCAAGTGTCCAGGAGTCCGTGTCTGCCCGCACCCGGGAACCTCTGCGGCCCCTGCCTGCGGCCAGCACAGGGACCCGCTGAGCCTCCAGTAGTCAGGAGGGGCTGCATCCGTCAGCATCCCTCACAGCAGCCATCCACCAGGAAGGACACTCTGTGCCACCAGCTGAGCCAGGGCCCCCCTGGATGTCCCCTGGGGGCACCTCCTCACCTCACAAGCAGCCCATGAGCCCGCATGAGGGGGCAGGATAGGTGGGTGCTTTCCCCACCACGGCTGCCCCGCCCACTTGTGGTCATTCTGGGCCACCTGAGAGCACTGATGGCCGTGGACACACCCGTGGTTCTTACATGCACCCTGCTTTCCTCGACGCATCCCTGGCTTTGAAACTTGGCTGCTGTGCCTCAAATTCTGGAAGCTTCTTGGTGGTCTTGTCGTTCCTTTAGTAACACATCCAAGGCAGAATGCTGGCCACCAAGCTGGTATCCATTCCAGTGCACCAATCACAGGCATAGCAGCAGCGTTGCTCTGCCTGGACTCTGGCAACGAAGTGAGGGGCCCAGCCTGCCTTCCAAACGTTCCTGAGTACTGAGGTCTCTGCTAAGGGTCACCCTCACCCTCTGCTCACCTTGTTACAAAGACGGGAAAAGGAAAACTGTATGCAATGGCATCCTGCTGCCAGCCTGAACAAAAGACTGGAATCGGTGTTCTTTTCCAAAAGAGCGCACTTCGATATACTTCAGAAATTCCTAAATAGCCCAGTCCTACTTGAATATAAATTGTAAAATGTATTAAACATTAAATTGGCGGTTTATACAGAAGCCACGAGAAACATACGTAAAGGGAAGCGGCTCCTGTGCAGCCCGAGATTCGATACTGAGACAAAATCCTTTTTAGAAACACACTGGTTAAAGCAAATTCTGACGTGACCCAACACTTCACTCCACAGGCAAGCAATGCCAGAGGCTAGAGGTAAATTAATAAGGCAATATTCTATGGCATTACTTTATACTGAAAGAGTCAAGTGGCGATGAGAATATAACTCAGAAAGCGAGAGAGAGCAAGACGGTGCGGGAGTCTGGCAAGGGGCTGAGATACCAGATCCTAGGAGCCTGCTAGGATTGGGGCAGAGATGAAGGGCCCAGTGCAAGGCAGCATCTTCTGATCCCTTCCCTGCTGCGCCTACGGTGGAGGCATCTGAGCTCCCCTAGGGGTTTTATTACCCTCCCCTCCCATACAGGCGCCTTCGTACTTTATTTGATAGTCAGTGAGCACATCTGTTTTTTCCACCTACTGAATTCTGATCCCTTGGAAGAGAGGGACAAAGCTGCATTCAACTTTGTTGCCAAACTAAGTTTAATACAAGGCCTTGCTGTATAAAGTGAGTGCTCACGAACAGTTCTGAAACAAAGAATGAACAAATATGTCACCCTGCGCACACTGCACACACACACTTCTGGTCCCATGGGTCTGCAGGAGGCATAGCTCTGACATTCCCATGTCCTTTCCTCTCTGTCCTCCCTGCTTGCTGCCTCTTCATCTGTCAGAGCTGGGCTCAAAGTCACAAATAGCCATGATCACAGAACTGTGACAGAAGTGTCACATCAGCGCGTGGCTGGTAGCCATTTACATATCTCCTGGACCATAAAAACCATGAGGACCCCATCTCCAGACCCTGGCACACACTGTCATGTATTAGGCACGCAGTAAGTTTTTATCCAGATAAGTGGAGGGGAATATGTAAGTAAGGTCAGAAGAGCTTAGAGCTATTTTTGGTTTCATCAGAAAAATCACATTAAACATCATTTCTTTTAAGTCTTACTTGGTGTACTGACTATGTCACAAACACATGATAAATGACAGTCGAGACCATAACTATTAACCAGGGAAAGTCCATGGATCTCTCTCAGGAAGTGAAGAAAATCCTCAAGGCCCTGACCTGGGGTGTGAGTGCAGAAGGTCTGGGGTCTGGGGAGGGGACTGAGTGTCTGGAGGAGGCAGTCATCTGGCTTCACTGCCATCTCTTCACCAGGAACCGCCCTGCGACTCTGTCTAAGCATTGATTAGACGGATATCTTTTCTATGGCCACCTCCATAAGCATAACTGGAGAGAAAAATCTACCTATTTATATACCGACCCATCCGAGTTACCCACTTCACCAGAGGTGTGAAGGGCAATCTCCACAGGCTGGGGGTCCCTGTGGACCTAAAGGTCTCCACCTGGTAGGCAGGGTGTCTTAGCAAACAGAGCTCCTGTCTGGAAAGTGGGAAGAATAACAGTCCCTACTCCGCAGGCTCCTTTTCCACACATACACTTGCACAAAAGGGCTGTCTTATACATGCATACACACATGTACATGCATTAAAGAGTTGTGTTATATATGTACATACATATAAAACATACATGGCGTATATATTCATACATAATATATTAAAAGACATACATACACCCACATATTAAAGCATGGTTTTCTACACACATGTTGAAATGTTTTATATACAGATATACATACGTATACTAGAGGTCTCTTACACACACACACACACACACACACATTAAGCATAAAGTGCCTGGCAGCTCCTGTTAGTGCCCCACAAATGTGGGTTATTATACTTGCCCTTAGTCTATCAAACACCAAGCCCAAAACAAAATAATGTGATGTGCTTGTTGGGAGGACAGGACCACATCACAGCATTGCAATTGCTCAGTTCTACATGTAAGTTCTCTCACTTGCTCCTCATTTCTAAAGCTGTAGTTTTCCTTGTCTTGATTTTGTGCCGTACTTTTACAAAGAAGGAGCCTCATAATTGCACCAGATCAGCATGAAGCCCAGCAGCTCTGGAACCGAGAAGACGATGTGACCCTGTGAGAGTCCATTCACAAACTACGACATCACCAACACTTGAATGATTTTAGGTGCAAACACTCAGATAATTTGCTTAAGGTTTTCACTCGCATCGCTTTTTCCTCTTACTTGTCCTATGGGAATTGATTCTGGAGATTTTGCAGAATAGCACGGAAGGGAGTTAATTATCCATTTCCTGTCCATGGCCTACATTTATTGTTCCAAAACAATTTGCTACCCTAAACCGCTCTAAATTGTTTATTGGTATCTTTCCAGTCTGTGGTTCTCCCCCATTTAATATATCATCACTAGAGAATAAAAATAAATGCTGAATGATAGTTACTTTAATAGATTCCAGCTCTGAATATGGTACTTGGATGTCAGAAGTGGGGAGATGGGGAGAAGTGGTCTGAAATGATTTTCCTATAGCTTCTGTCGTACGCGCCTACAGGAACCACACCCCACACGATCAAATGATGGGGTTCCTGGGAGGCAGGTGGTACCTCCACAAGATCAGACAGCAAGACCCACTTTCGAGTCGCTTCTGGGTGTGCGGTATTTGACACGTGGATATTACACACACTCCCACCCCAGTGCAGATGCAACAGTGCAGCCACAGTTCCAAACATCTCATCTCTCTGTTCACTCTCAAAACGTCCTGGAAATTCCAATTTCAGTAAAATAAAATATGCAAAAATCTTAACAATTATTTGGAAAATGCCAGGTGAAAGAAATGTGTGAATGTCAGTGTATTAGGTTAAAGCCTGTATATCCATCATTATTTCCTTAGTATACACACAGGTAGATTCTTCTACTTGGGCAGTGAAGTGTAAGAAAGGAGGCGCTTAGCTAGAAACTGGGGATAAGGTCGCAACCCGTAAAGGGCATCAGTTAGAAGTGTAACATAAGGAGAGTTTGGGGGCAATCTGAGAAACAGAGCAAAACCACGAGGGTCTGGGTGAGTCATAGGAGGGGGTGTTGAACAGCCTAAGACATTTGGGTATGTGTGACTCAGAGAAAAATCACACACAGGAAACACAGGCTTGTCTTCTGTCAAAGGAAGAAGATGATGGATTTGCCATTTCTTTTTCTTGACCCCGGAATATACACTAATTTTTAAAAATAAGAAAAGAAAACATTAGCAACTATTTCTTTTTAAATATGTTGGGATATATTCCTTAAAAAAGTCTCAAAGATACAGCATATAAGCATCTCTCCTTAAAGGTTACTGAAGAATTGCCGTCCTGCTTGCTCTGCCCAGGATCCTGGTGTCCACTCTGCGTGCACCCAGAGCTGGCCCAGCCTGTCGCCACGTGGGCAGTGGGACTTCCTGATGGCAGCTGGAACGTTAGCTGTTGGGGTCTTCACTCCCAGCTCAGAGCATGTACTGTGGCTTCTTCTACTGAAATGCAATAACACTAATTTTCCACTTCTGCACACAAGGTTGTCTGCCTGGAAGGCTCTTCCTTCAAATGTACTCACATCTTCCCCTTCACATCCTTGCTCTTCTAGCCACCTCTCTAGGACGCCTTCACCGACCACCCAATTTAAAGTGTTCAACAGCCTAAACCTCTTACCTTTGCTTGGTTTACTTTTCTCTATAGCACTTAGCAGCAAACATACTATATTTTTCATGTTTATCCTAATAGTCATCCATCTTCTTCTCCCACTGGAGTGCAGGCTCCAGAAAGACAGGAATTTTTTTATCTTTGTTTATTCTCTACAGTATTCCTAGCTTGTACAGAGGTCATAGTGTAAGGAAAAAGGGGCACAGCCAGGGCAGGGTAACCAAGAGGAATTCCATCAGTAGGAAAGAAAGGGGCAAGTAAAGAAGAAAAGGGAGAGAAATAGAAGAGAGGAAGGGACAGGGGGCTCTCAGGAGGAAAGATGGGGACAGCAGCACCAAATGTCAGGGCAAAGTTCAGAAGGGGGACAGCCATGGACTTTCAAAATTAAACGGTTGTGGGTGACTCTCAAGAAAGTAGTTTCAGTAGATGGTCCAGACTGAAAACTGTTAGGAGTTAAAGGGAAGATTCAGAAGATAGAATTAATGAAAATAACCCAACTGAGAAAGAAAGAGGGAGGAAGGGAAGCAGGCCGGCCAGCTGGTCTTAGCAGCACAGACTCTGGGAAGAAGACTTATTACTTTAGGAGTCGTGTGCCAGCATGTGTGTGGTGTGTGTGTGTGTGTGTGTGTGTGTGTGTGTGTGTGTGTGTGTGTGTGTGTGTGTGTGTGTGTAGGTTGAGAAGGTGGTGGATGACCCAGGAGTATTCCTTTCAAGTACACAAGAACCCACTTCACCATGTTTTCCTTTATAAGTAAACGGGAGAAATTAACACAAACACAGAATTCAAAAGCCACAGACACTGGATTTTAGTTTCTCCATTTCAATTCCAGGACATAAGATATCACAATGATCACACTTCAGGGCTTCCCTGGTGGCGCAGTGGTTGAGAGTCCGCCTGCCAATGCAGGGGACATGGGTTCGTGCCCCGGTCCGGGAAGATCCCACATGCTGCAGAGCGGCTGAGCCTGTGAGCCATGGCCGCTAAGCCTGCACGTCTGGAGCCTGTGCTCCGCATCGGGAGAGGCCACAAGAGTGAGAGGCCCACGTATCGCAAAAAAAAAAAAAAAAAAAAAAAAAAAACAATGATCACACTTCAGTTTATTTAGGACATTTTTAGATAGTAATTTTACAATAGCTCATAACCAAGTTTCCAAGTCAAAAGAATTGACTTAAACGTGTACTGTTGATGCAAACAGAAAATAGTGGAAATGAAGTAAAAAAAAAAAAAAAAACAAAAAGACAACAGCCTGCATAAAATAAATAAATAAATAAATAAAACAAATAAAAGCGCTATAGAACCCGAAGACAGAAGCAAAATAAATTCTCTGAAGAGGAAAATGCATTTTGTTCTAATATTCTCTTAATAGATTTTTTTAAAACATGATAAGAAGATTGAAAGAAACCTGGGAAACTCTGGATGGATTATGCAAGTACTCATTCCGTTTCTCTGCTTCTGGGTGAACTATCGGCCCCATTTTTAAAGCTGAAAACCCCCAACACTCCCTATCTCTGCTCCCCAGCTGGTGAGCACAACCAAAGGATTATGCATAATGCACTCGTGATCCCTGGCAGCAAGACATTTACGCGGAGCTCAAAAGAATCTGGGATACTGCGGTTCTCAGGGGCTTAGAAGGAAGATTTTTAAAATACAGTTCCATGATTTTCACCAGCTTATCTCAACCAGGAGGTTAAATATTCTCTCTCTTCGGTGCCTTGCTCTTTCAGAGAGAGAGAGAGAGAGAGAGAGAGAGAGAGAGAGAGAGAGAGAGAGAGAGAGGAATTTGCTGCTTCTGCAGCTAGAATGGAAATGACTTTGATTCTTTGATTCTAGGTTATCCAATAACCTCTAAGACCTTCCTTCATCTCCCCTCTTTTTAAAAGTGTGAGGTTTACACCAGTGAATATTCCCCACTAAATTTTACCATAATTATTATTTTAGGATAATATCTCTAGCATAGAAAAATATGTCTTGCTATCACTTAGGCTAAGAGGAATAAAATGAACATAATATGCTATATTTTTATTGTCTCCTCTTCTGTAACTCAAACAACTCGACTTGTTGGAAAAAAAAAAAAAATCACTCCAGTCCACATGTTTTAAACTTCTTTTTACACCATCTCATTCAACAAGTACCACGTGGCTTGCGAATATGCCTCTCTACAGGTGTTCGTGTCATCAGCGTTCCTAGGTTGATCGAGGCGCCCTGCAAATGCAGGTTTCATTAGGAACCCCCTCCCCCTCACTCTCACCCCAGAACCCAGGGATCAGGGGCAGAATCCAGCCCACCTTGATCTCGTAAACACTATCTTTGTCTGAAGGGAGTTATAATCCCCGTTTGGACCAAAGAAAAGGATCTAAATAAAATTAACCCAGAAATATCTACTCTTGCTAAAATAGTCATGGGCAAAGGTATATCTATCATCTTCATTCTGATGAGAACAGATAAGAATAAGACTTTCTTAAGTGAACCTCAGAGATAAAATGAGGTAGTAGAGAAATAAATGAATTGCACCTATATTTGCCTGAATGCTTCAACACGTACTAAATGGAAATGATCAAGGAAGACGCTTCTTTTCTATACTTGCGCTGCTGTGTAATCTGTCTTGCCAGGTGCTGACTACCCATGTGCAATCCTGAACTTTCAAATGGAACTTTCTTGATCCGAGAATGTGAACATAACCACTCATAGAGCCCTGGGTATACATAAACTGTGTGTAACTTTAACAAATACAATTTAAAGGGTGGTGGTCGGGCTTCCCTGGTGGCTCAGCGGTTGAGGGTCCGCCTGCCAATGCAGGTGGGTTCATGCCCCAGTCCGGGAAGATCCCACACCACGGAGCGGCTGGGCCCGTGAGCCATGGTCACTGAGCCTGTGCGTCTGGAGCCTGTGCTCCACAACGGGAGAGGCCACAACAGTGAGAGGCCTGCGTACCACAAAATAAATAAATAAAGGGTGGTGGTCTACTTGGATTGTTTCTAGAAAAAAAACACCTCCTGAGTTCATCACGGAAATGGATTCAAGATGATTAATTTACAAATAAAATGTAATTCAAAACAGAATGACAAGCTCTGTGGTTTAATAGTTGGGTGGCAAGGGAACCCGGAAGTTTATAAAATTCAAATTAAATATCCAGTCACCATTCTAGGCAAGCAGTCAGGGTTAATTCAGATCACTTTCCCGGCTCTTGCCTTCCCTGATTTCAAGCTCTGCAAAGCGGAGCTATAATTAGGGAATGGGCAGTACTCACTGTTCACCAGTTGGGTATAAGCTTTAAACTCATAACTCAGCAATTACGAGAAAAATGAGCAGTAATTACACCCATTTTACTCGCTGCTAGACAGATGGAACATTTTCTTCTCGTTATTGGCAAACTGTCACCACATTTATTTCATTTTTACTGTTTACTATTTGTTGTACTTTGATTAAGAGAAATTACAGGCTAGGAAAATATGAAAAACATGAATGTTGGGTATCTTTTAAAAATAGAAGGAGGCCCTTCTCCTCAATCTGTATTGACGGAGCTCTCATTTTAGATCCTATTGAAATGATACCAGCATTCTCAAGATATTTTGAGGCAGCCTCCGTTTCTGCCATGGCTATTCAGCAGGGAATTTCCATGCTTACTGATCATCGGCTCATCCTAGGGCCCGTAAATACGCTGATTTGTTTTCGTACAGCAGCCTCCTTTTCCCTCACATGCGTCCCTTTTGTGCCCAGTGACCAAGTAAAGCAGAAATTCACCTGGGCCCCGAACAAAGAAATCAATGCAGAAATAGATCGTCGTTATTGTTTTCCTGGTTTTTAGGAAGAGAAGTCTACTTCCCTCCCACCCTTGTAAAATAATTTAATATACATTGTCCAGGAAACAATGACAGTAAGAGTTTCCTAGTAAAATTTCCCTCTGAAGCCCTGCAGTGTCCACGTCACCAATTTTAAGATCACATGATATTTACATTTTAGTTGCTGACAAGTCATTAGCAGTACTGATAATACCAGTGGGGAAAATATACTTGAATTCATTTTCAGCAACCACGTTTCTAGCTAGTGTTATCCATTTTTAATTTCTGTGGGCTAGAAAATTGTACTATTTTTAAAGAAATGTTGACAAAAGAGCACATATAGAATTATCGTTCATTGCACATAGATTTCAGCTAATATTACACATGGAATCTATTTTAGAGTAGGTCCCTGTGAGTAAAATGACATGTGCTCCATTCCTATAGTTCCTTGTGAAGTTTTAAAAAAATTGTGAATCATGACTACCAAGGATGCGAGTCCAAACTCTACCCTCGGATGACACAGTCCCAGGAGAAATAAAAGCAATCACGGTCCACAACTGGCCACACAAAAGGGTGATTTTGCAGGAAAAAGAAAAATGCTTTTCCCCCTTCCTAAAAGGCACACTTGAACACGTCTGAAAAAGTTGTCTTTGGCACCAGTTTTTCTTAATGGAAGAAAAAATCCTCATGCTCTGTTCTACAAGGGCTGCATATTGATTCATGGAAATGCCATGTGTTAATGCACAGACTTGCTAATGGCCCTGCCTGTGTGGTAATCTGCTGTGCTGGTGCAATGCACGGAATTGATTAGTTCCCTTAATGAGCCTTAGATTGTGCTGCCACCGGGGTGCAGAATGCAAAGCAGGGTGAGTGTGGGAAGGAAACCACCTCGAAGCAGCCATCAGGAGGGAAGCCAAGTGGCAGAAAACATGGAGCTGGAGGGGAGCGATGGATGCAAGGATGCTTTCCTCTCTTAGGAGATGCCACAGCTTCTGCATCCCCCGCTGCTTTCTCCCCGACAGGGCAGGGCGATGCTCAGACCCCACTGGGGAGCAGTAACCACAGGCAGCTCCGGGAACAGCTCGAGTCACACGTATCTGGAGTCGGCCCTGTCTCTGCCCCCTACCTAGTGGGACCCTAACCCTCCCCTCCCTGATCCACGGCTTCCTGTGAACGAGGAGAGAGGAGAATGATGTCGCCGCCTTACTTGCATTTCTGTGTAAATTGTGTCATAAAATTTTAGCCAGAAATGTACTAGAGAAAGTAAGTAATATAAAACTATTAAGAAAGTCAGGTCAGTTACTGGACAGCCAAGAGTGTTGTGTGGGTAAGTGGGAACAGTTGGCGGAGGGCGGGGGGCTCCAGAAAGCCAGCTGTGGAGGCAAAGGGAGCCCAGGAAACAGATGTTGTGTGGGAGAGGCTGTCTCAGACACGCTCCGTGTGTGCCGGGCCCATCTGCCCTCTGGGGTCTGTGTTAACACCTGAAAGGTGCAGAGAAAGGAAGGAGGAAAAGAGCAGAATCAGAGCTCCCCACTTCTCTGTCCTCACGTCCCCAGACAGACACACACCATATACATACCACACCGTATACACACACCAAACACACACACCGCACACACACCACAAACACAAACATACCACATACCACACACACACAAAAAAAAACACATATGCCCCCTCCCGTCCCACACACACACACTCCAGGAGAGACAAAAATATTAAATAAGCCACTAAGAACTTCTACATTTTTTAACAGTATGTGAAAGGAAATTGAGGAAAACATTTCTACTTTCCGAAAGAAATGTAAACAGACAATCCTGCCAGCTCCATGGTGCTCATGTCAGGAGAGAACAGGAGCATGAAGCCCCATGTCTTATGGAGGAGAAATCCTGTCCTCAAGTGAGATAGCCACTCCTTGTAACACACGAGGGAACACACTACATGAAACTACATGTGTGTCGGTCAGTCTTGCCTTCATTCAACACGAAAGCGTTTCCTAATGAGATGAACAGAACCTGTGGGTAAGAAGCAACCAGCCAGCCACGTCGCAGTCTTGGTGGCAGCATCAGTGTGTGGTCTTCATGGTGGACATTTAAACTCATGTCACTGAAACCCCAAGGATGCTGGAGTGGTGACAGGGCGAGAGAAAAGACAGAGGAAGTAATTGTAGGAAAAGGTATTTGGCTAAGTGTTCAAGGAGGCTTCCTTTTCCTCTAGATGCTTAAAAGGGGCTCTTTGTTCCATGTACTGATGTCCATTTCGCAGATCATACTTATATCAGTCATTTGAATGAAAACAAAATAAAATGTTTTTTCGTTTAAGTTGTCTCATTTTGGTAGTCAGAGGCCACTGGCTTTCAAAGAAGCTTTCTTTTTCCCTTCTTTTAACTGTGTAAGACAAAAGACTTGATACCATGGAAAAAGCTAGAAGGAAAACTCTAGAATACCCTAAGTCTAACACTTCAGATAAGAATTTATTTGGTTGCAATTCATTGGACTTATTTGCTCTGAAATGGAGACCCTTACAGATTGATAAATGCCACGTTAATGTGTTTCAAAGATGTTCAGTAGCAAAAAACAATGATAATAATTCAGTCGAATCACTGTTTTGACCCTTGAGGATTATAAGTCATAATACCAGTTCTTCAAAGTATACCAATACATCACAGGGCACCAATTAATAAAGGATGTTGTACAAAGCTAAGCTGGAAAGGTGAGCTTAACCTCAAGAATATGGTTTTCCAATGCTGGCATTGTCTTGTAATATTCATCATTGTATGCTTTCAGATATACCACAGGGAGAGTCACCGTAACAGTGTGTATTAAACATTCAGTATGTGCCAGACATCTACAATGGGCCAGAAACTATGAGAACAAACAGGAAGCAAAGTGCTAAGCTTCTCCTTTAAATAAACCTATAATGTAGTTGGAGAAAGAAGACCAGTGTTTTTAAAGTATTTTTTAATGGTTCAAGTCCCTCTTTTTGTTGTTGGTTTTTTTTTTTCAAGTTCTTTTAGACTAGAGCATAACAGAAGGCAGTATGATTCAATGCCAGATCAGACCATAGTAGAAGGTATCAGTTCCTGTGGACCTACTGTGTGCCAATAGTCCAAAGGATGATTTACAGATGTTCTCTCATTCATCCTATGTCATCTCTACAATATCAGGATTATTATTCACGCGTTGGTTCTCGGATGGGAAAGTGGAGGCTCAGAGAGGTGATGTAATCTGTCCGGGGTCACACATGTTGTAACGATGCAGCTGAATCCTGGTTGTGGGACCCCATAACCCAGAGAAGGACCTCAGAGATGAAAATCTCTGTGTTGGCTTTAGCCAGGAAGTAGGCTTCATGGATGAGGAGAGGTCGATGCTGCTGTGCAGAAGGAAGAAACAGTGGAGGAGGAGAGCACAGCAGGGAAAGAAGATGGCAGGGAGGACTGAGCCACATCCCATGAGAAGCAATGCGAGATGAAATTGCAAAGAGCCGTGGTCTAGAATGCCAGCTTCCAGGCCACCTGCCTCCAAATCACCTGGAGAACTTCTGAAACCATCAGTATTTCTGCCCCCACTCACAGGAGGCTTTGGTTCTGAAGGTAAATGATGAGGCCAGGAGGAAGTCTTTTTAGAGGCTCTCCCGTGATGGTGATATGCCTGCTATGAGCCTGGGAACCACAGGGCAGAGGACCCCAGAGAGCCAGTGGGGGTTAGTTATATCAGCTCTGGTAAGACTAGAATCTGGTCTCTGTGATTGCAGAGACTGGGCTGCCTTGTGTCCTAGCACGTAGCACAGTCTCTGGAGTAGAAAAAAATGCTTTCTAGTGGATGTGTGAGTGAGTGGATGGATGGGTAGATGGAGGAACCGCAGAGTGTAACAGAATAAAGCTCTTCCAGAATGCAGCCCATATTTGTGTGAGTTGGATTTGCATGATGGATACCGCCTGCAAACAAACAGACACTTAATATTTTCCAATATCTTGAATCGAGTAAGACAGTTTGGTAGTCTCACCTCTAACTCACACTTGGGTGGCCTTCCAGTCAGGGGCCTGACTTGTTTTATTGATACTTTGTTTAGGAATTCTGCAAACATTGGAGCACCGTAGTTGAATAAGCTTGGGATACCCTGGGTTCAATTCAGTTACCCAAGCCTCCTTGGGAGGACTTCTCAGAGGCTTAACTAAACTGTGATGCTCTCAGGTGAGAAAATCGTACCCACAGAACACCTACCAGCATTTAACAGAGCGGACTGGGAAACACCGGCTTGGAATGGCTGAGACTCAGCTAACTGGGTCATATCAGCCAAAGGTGGACTCTTCTGACCCGTTACAGGCTGGATTGTGCCACCACAGGCCCCCCAAATTGGTGCCCCCAGTACTTCAGAATGTGACTGTATTTGGAGACAGAGTCTTCAAAGAGATAATTAAAATGAGGCCATCAGAGTGGGTCCTAATTGAATCTGACAGGTGTCCTTGTAAGAAGAGGAAATACAGACACATGGAGAAATACCAGGGGTGTGTACACAGAGGAAAGACCATGTGGTGATGATGACTCAGTGAGAAGGGGGCTGTCTATAAGCTGAGGAGAGAGGCCTCAGGAGAAGCCAGCCCTGCCCACACCTTGATCTTGGACTTCCAGCCTCCAGAATTCTGAGGAAATAAATTCCTGTGGTCCAAGCCGCCCAGTCTGTGCTATTTTGTTGTGACAGCCTGAGCTGACTAATACATGCTCCATTTCGTCCACAAATGTTCTGAAGAGACCCTGAGTCTCACTATGGGTAAGAATCACTGGGGGCCGGGGGGAAGCGGGTTTGGAGGAAGGTGGTCAAAACGTACTAACTTCTGGTTATAAGATAAGTAAGTCCTAGGGATGTAAAGCACGACGTGATGACTACAGTTAGCACTGCTGGATGATGTACAGGAAAGCTGTTAGGAGGGTAGATCCTAAGAATCCTCATTCCAAGGAGAACTTCTTCTTTTCTTTTTATTGTATCCATATGAGATGATGGCTATTAATTAAACCTACTGTGGTTGTCATTTCACAATATACGCAAATCAAACCATCATGCTGTGTACCTTAAACTTACAGAGTGACGCGTGTTAACTATTTCTCAATAAAACTTTTATAAAAGTGAAAAAAAAAAAAAAAAGAATCCCCGTGGACTTTGTTGAACTCCCAACTTCCCAGAGCCCAGCCCTGAGACTCAGATTCAGTTGGTCCAAGACGGAGATTCAGAATACAGGTGATCTCAGAACTCCACTTAGATTTCACAGCTTGGCAGAGCAAAAAAGCTGGCATATAGTATATGCTCAATAAATGTTTTCTAAACGGATGAATGAACTAACCCTCTCTAATAAGAGAATAAGGCCAGATTCAGAATTTATGACATTTCTCACTTCAGCAAGTAGTGTTCGGGGAAAGATTGAGGGGATTTATCCGCAGTTAGGCCCCTCATTAGCATGCATACATGAAAAGCTTGGGACGTGAAAGACTGCGGTGTATCATTTAAAATCTGAGGGGGTTTACCATATTTTTTCTTTTAAAAATAGATTAAAAAATAAAACTTCAGGATTTTAAAAATTATTTTTGAAGTAACTGCAAGTCAGACACTCATACTCTTTTATTCCATTGCACAAATACGGATACAGGAAAAAAAAAAAGAAGAGCTTCATTTTGTTCCAGCTTCAGGTTTGGCCACAGATGTACACACTGGGAGCTGTCAAATCAATGACATTTTCCTAGTATAACAGTATAATGGACGCTTTCATGAAGAATTCATGCTCTCTTCCTGCATCTTTTCTCCCTAATATTCCCCCTTTCTTTCTTTGTTGTGGTTGTTTGATGTCCTGGAAGCTACGGCAATTAAGGAAAATGCTTCTGGGAACGGGAATAAGAACCAGTGCCATTTCTCATGGTTTCGATGACTTAATGGCTACGTAGGCATTCGAAGCCACAAAGACGCAATCACCAAATCTGAAGTCGTTGACAAAGAGCGATGTAAATCATGAACCAGGAGCAACAGATTTTATTAGAGATGATGAAAAGTAAACATGAAATTTAGCTGGAGTGTAGAAGGCTGTTAATGGAATCATGGAAAAGCAGTCAAAGCATTATGTATAGAATAATGCACTGCTTCCATATGGTCCTTTTTAAGGCATTCACTAGTTAGTTAAGGCTTATATCCACTGGTAACAGGAGAAGGAGTACATAAGAAGAGTCCCCAAGGGCTTTCCTGGTGGCGCAGTGGTTGAGAGTCCGCCTGCCGATGCAGGGGATACGGGTTCGTGCCCCGGTCCGGGAAGCTCCCACATGCTGCGTAGCGGCTGGGCCCGTGAGCCATGGCCGCTGAGCCTGCGTGTCCGGAGCCTGTGCTCCGCAACGGGAGAGACCCGCGTACCGCAAAAAAAAAAAAAAAAAAAAAAAGAGTCCCAAACCTCATGGCCAGTCAGCAAGATCACAAGGTGGCTTCCTTCCTGTTTTACGTGATAAACGTGCACTACTTTCTTCTATCTGGGGCAAACACTCCCATAATTTGCAAACCGCTGTCACATTTGGTGATATTCAGTCGAGGGCCTAGATACCATGCACTTATTATGCAGTTATTTTACCCCATTCACTTTTTTTTTTTTTTTTTGCAGTACGCGGGCCTCTCACCATTGTGGCCTCTCCCGTTGCAGAGCACAGGCTCCTGACACGCAGGCTCAGCCGCCATGGCTCACGGGCCCAGCTGCTCTGCAGCACGTGGGATCTTCCCGGACTGGGGTACGAATCCGCATCCCCTGCATCGGCAGGAGGACTCCCAACCACTGCACCACCAGGGAAGCCCCCCCCCCCCATTCACTTTTAAATCCAACTCAACTTTGCAAAAGGCAGAAATAGAACCTTTAACATGAGAGTGTATTTATCATGGTTCTTGGTAAACTAAAGGCAATTCGTGGGGAAGGGAAAGAGGGATGGACTGAAGAAAGAAAGAAAATGCCATTTAAACTTAAAAAATGTTGTTTTGTTCATGGACTATATCAAGGCCAATGGATCACCTAAATAATCAGTGACACTAAAGCAATTTCCTCCATAAAGTACAACGGGTGCAGAGTGGTTAATGCGTGATGAAAACAACCTATTATAACCTTGTGGGCTTTGGGCTACAAAATTAACTGCATTAACCTAAAGACATATCCTTATTAGGGAGGAGGCCGGGGCTAAGGGGCCAGGGCACTGTTCCAGCCCAATGAAGGGAAGTCGGCTGGGAAAAGAGAGACATTATGGGTGGAGCAAAAGGCCCAGAACTGAGCTATTCCAAAAATCACTGAAAACAGTGGATGTTCACCTGATCTCCTAAGCTCTGATTTCTTGTTCCTCAAGAGAAATACTGAGGCTTGACTCAGACTACAGTCAGTTCTGTTGCACTGAAAACTTCACACAAACAGTTTCTTTTCTCTGAGTTTATCTAGTTTTTCTTCCCTGGATGACATATTTAGACATGACAGAAATACCGACCTTAAATAAAAGTATCTAAGAGGAAAAGCAGCCAGCAGAAAGGATTACAGGAGAAAATGGAACACAAAATAAACATGGTAAAGAGAGCTGGTGTGTCGCTGAATTTCAGCGGGGCTAACACACCTTGCTCCGAAGGCTGGGGGGGCAGGGCTGTCTTCTTTCCAGGCTCTTCGAGACTCTCCAGGTAGAACAGCACTGCCTCCCAGGCCCCACCAGAGCCGTTGAGTAGGGCCAACCCGACACGCACCCGCGTGAAGGGCAGCTCCCCACCCAGGGTTTTCTTCCAAAGTTTCTCTTTGCTCTTAGCTATGACCCTACGCATTCTTGTTGAGAATCTATAACATTATAAAGACACAAAGTTCTTTAAACTTTGCTCTGGGTTTTCAAAGAAGGAAAAAGTTCAAGCTAGGAACACTCTCTTGGTTATGCTAATTTATCATTGTGAGGATAAGTTTCCTGATCCTTTAATCATCACTTTATCAGTGTCTGCACTGTAGGAGTTGTTAAAATTGGCAACTGACATCGGTCAAATGTTGCTGTAAAGATGTATATACCATAATTTTAGCTCGGAAAGGCCAACCAATTTGCTCCTAAATTACCAATGCAACAATCTTTGCCTAGTCCCTATGTGTATAAGTATTGTTTCTCTGGTAATTATGCTTATTTCCTTACTTCTGCAAAGTGTTTTTGAATCTTCTCTATCAGACATATTTAAGAAAATAACTATAAAAATAGCCTATTAAATGTTCCAAAACAAATAGCTCAAAAAATCTGATCAAACATCAGTCTTAGATTAATGATACAAAGTAACACTTAATGTATTATGGGAAATTTTAGGTGAGTTATTATTATTATTAAATAAATTTGACTGCCCTCCAAGAAACTGCGTTACCTAAACCACAGTCCAAGGTCTGGTCCTCCTGTCTAAAATGGCAACACTTCTAGGGACAGGACCAAGATTTAATAGCGCCAGCATAGTTATAAGACAGAACCTTCAGTACAGTTAGAATATAAACAGCACATCACTTGAGAAATCATGTCCATTCAAAATATTCCTTCTGCAATTGTTTACCTTCAAAACTCATCAGATTATAGTGACAGCTATTTATCATTTTATGACTCAGAAACTCAGAAAAGACTTTCAACACTAACCAGATTTGGCTGGTTTATATGACTCCACTCATCTGCATGAAAAATAAGACACTGAACGTCATCCAGCTGTTTCCAAATGTCCAGATGCTCTGGAATGACCACCCACGTGTCCTGCACGTTGGAAGTGGCTCACAGTGTGGAGGGGGCAGTCATGTACTACACGGGGGAGGGAAAGGTGTTAATGTTGGCTGGAGAAATGAAATGAGTTAAGTTGGTGCGTGCAAGGGAACATGTACAGATTGACAAAGAAAATAAGTGGAAAAACGAAGATGGCAAAACTGGTATATTTCACATTCTTTTAACAACAAAAAATTAGGATTTTGAAAAAACAGAAGGAACGATTCAGTAACTAACACACTGCACATATTCCCAAGGGTGATATTAAAATATTCAACAACCTGTACAATTATCTAAATCATTAAGTCAAAAATTTAAAAAATTGTCTCCAACCTTTTTCTCTATGTGTGTATATACATATATATACATATATACATATATATATGTCTGCACACGTATATGCACGCACACAAACACACACTAAAACTTTTCATCAGGCGAACAAAGTTATAACACCAATTGTTCACCAAACTATCCCTATACTTCTGATTTCAGAAACTGCTGGTGTGCTGGTTCATTTGCTAGACTGTCCCGAGCTGAGTGGTGCCCCTAGCTGAGCCGTGACTGGACATCACACACTTTCATCACCCCGAGTCGAGAGTCATTAGGCCCCTGCACCTGGCTGCAGAAGGGGAGTTTGGGCGGGATGTGCCCCCCAGATGCCAGCACTCCTCACATCACCTGGACTTAAATGACTGGTGTCTTGGCCCCAACGCCAACTCCCCTCATCTGTTCTGCTGTCTCTGCCATTTCTGGACCACCCCAGAGTGGCAGGGGCATCACACATGCCCTGCCCCTAACCTCCATCTCTGTCCGCATCTAAGACAGCCCCACTCCCAGGTCCTCACCACCTCTGTGGCCTCCACAGGGCAATGCCTCTAGACCCTTTGTAGCCTCAGTAAGTAGACTATTTCTGTTTACCAAATGGTACAGAAGACATTGTTGGATATCGGTTGAATACCGGCTCAGAATATATCATCTATCGTCCCCTTTGCCCTGGCAATGAAATCTCAATATGATGACCTGGGAATGGGAACAATAGTAAGTCGTGGTCGAAAACCATGGGACCTGGCAGAGCCATGATAGAGATGGCGTAGGAAGAAGTTTGGGGGGTGACTGTGCCCCTGTGAGGCCGCCAGAGAGAGAAGCTGTGCAGGAAAGGCTGAGCCCGAGTGCACTGCAGGCCAGGCTGGCCCCTCTCTGGGTTGCTGGGCACCAGTTCCACCTTGCACTTTGCTTTGCTTCACCTGTTCTACCTGTCCTGCCTTCTGGAAGGAGACATGGAGAGGGAAGAGGAGTCCCCTCCACCTAGAGAGGCAGCTGCTTTGATTGGGAAAGTGGGTCTCTAACAGAATAGAACCCAGCTTAGTGGGGGCACGGAGCAGGGGGGCAATAGGGAGTGGTCGCAGGCCACTTTACGTGGTGCCACGAAATCACAGATGAGGACTTTGTCTCCTTTCGAAATGAACTGCTTCCAGAGGTCAAATATTAAAAACAAAAACCTTTTCTTTGGGGGAAAGCTTTATTTTCATCCAAGCATCTCTAAGCACTTACCACCTACCCGTATGTGTTGCAGGATACTTGAGGCGACATTTCCACTTCTCACTATCTCAGTGCTTTGGCTCAGAGATAAGTAAGGATGTTGATCAACTTCTCAGGGATGGAGGTATTTAGGCCATTTTTACCTATGTCATCATGCCTGACCCAAGAGGAAGCCCTGAACGTATCAGAATGTCATTAACGGGGAGGTAGGGGGAAGGCGGGAAGGCGGGAACGTAGGGGGAAGGGGGCGACTGGGGATTGGCTCAGGCAGGAGCTTGGTTTAGGAGCTCTCCCAGTACCAGGCGGATGGTTACCAATGCCGACCAGCTGTCCAGCTCAGAAGCCAGAGCACAGGTCTGGCCTGGAGGAAGAGCCCAGACTCTCCTGGACTGTGGTACGGCTGGGACCATGGGGCGAGCCTTGGGGTGCACGAGCTACAGGGTCTGCAGCGCAGGTCTTCCGCTCCGGAGCCCTGGGCACACAGACCCATTCCTGCCCCATCTCCTGGGGAAGAGCAGCTCCTGCACAGACAGCCCCAGCTCGGTTTGGTCTTGAACGACAATGTATAAGGCTTCCAGGCATCAGGGTCTTCAGGAAAATTGCGGAGCATAATTATGATGAGAGGAACTAATGAAACCTTTAAAAACAGTAGCAGAAGTTTATGGAATATATTTCTTTGGGGCCTCCTAATTGGTTTGTAATTCCACACATCCCTGTCCAGTCCCCTGATGGCTTTGACACACGGCCATGAACTGCTCTAAGGACTGACAAGCCTTGGTTCTCCTTGGTAAATCCTGAATATTTGCTCATGTCTTGTCTGTATCATCCCATCAGTGATGTCCCACCCCTCTGATTTACACTTGGAAAAGCAACTCACTTGCTTCTTCTAACCTGAAGAATGGTGTGAAGTTGGGGTAAAGTTTCTCGGTCACTTAAAGATGTAAATCCTCTCGTCTATGGGAAACTCCCTTCTCCTGCAGCTGATCTGGGGCTGTAGTGTACTGTGTCCCACAGCTTTTCTCTAGCAGACACTGTTGGTTGATTACCCAAGACATATCTTGATTTAGTTCTGAAGGAAATACATTCAGTTGTAGGGGATGAGTTAGGTTTGATTTAAGTCGAAGACACCAAAACTAATTCCCTCTGCCAGTGGTAGGCCTAGGGGTGGGCATGTGACCCACTTCTGGCCAATGAGATAAAAGGGGGAAAGCTGGGTGCTTTGGGGGAAAGTTTTCCTCCTCGAAAAGGGACAGGCACAAGGGGAGAGAGCTGCCCTCACCACCTGATCTGGTCACTGGCCTCCGGGCCCACACTTCCCCATTAAAGAGTGCCATTCTCTCCTCCGCTGTATGCTTTGTCCTTTGCTATTTGAATGTGCATTTTCTCATTGTAAAACACTACAGCCATGAGAAGCACAGCTTTTCAGCGCTCCATGAGTCCTTTTAGTGAATCTCCAAACTTGGAGGTGGTTCTGGGGACCCCCAACGCAGCCTGACTTTCCTATTTGGGTTCCCATTGACAACATGGCCTGGGTGCATTAGAGGAAAGATGGCAGCTTCGGGACAGGCTCAGAGCTCCTACCTCCAGTGGGTGTGGAGAGAAACCAAGCATTTTCAGGATACCCCAAGAGGGCCACAGAGGCTGTAAGAGGACTCTTTGTGTAGAGGCTTTAAATTCATAGTTAAGACCATAGGAGGCCACAGATAATCTGCTTAGACGGATGGCAGCATGGAAGCTTCAGTGGCTGCCGACATGGATCTGGTCCAGAAGTTTAGATGCAGACGTGAATTAAAGTATCCTCTCTGAGGACTTCCCCAGCAGTCCAGCGGTTAAGACTCCACGCTTCCACTGCAGGGGGCGTGGGTTCGATCCCTGGTCAGGGAACTAAGATCCCACATGCCGTGCGGGGCGGCCAAAAAATGAAAAAATAAAATAAAAATTAAAATAAAAAAAAATTTTTTTTTAAAGTATCCTCTCTGCCATCAAGGTGCTCTCAGTTTAGACAGGGAGATGAACATGGAATTGAGTGTTTATACCGTATGACCACTGGTTTAGCAGGTTGTGAAACAGCCAGAGGAGGACAGAGCCCCTGGCCCTAGCCCTCTTGCAGGGCACGGTCCAAGGCACGCAGCACACAGGGAGACATCCTGCCAGAGACTGGATGATTAAGGGTCATGCATCTCTCTTGTTTCCCAGCTTCCGGAAGCTAAAACAGCACCCTCGCTTCATCTTGTCTTCTTACCCCCTTTTAAAGGCTACATTCTCTCTTTCTTGAAATTTCTATTTTATTTTCATACACAAATGCTAATGACCTCCAGGTCCCTTCAAAATCCTAACGTGGAACATTTTCATCTATTTTTGCAAACCTTGTAAGCCCAGCCCTGCCCTGCAAGAGCAAACGCTATTATTGTCACTGGCTCTGTTAGCGGCTACACTGTCAAACAAGCGCTGTGTGATTCTTCACTCCGGCCCCAGGTTGGCAGGGAGAAGCCGAGATGCGTGATTAGACGCTTCAGTATAAAAAGTGTTTGTCGGCACACGCCTGCTATGTTTTTCTCTTTTCAAAGAACAAGGTGGATCATTTTTGTGCTATCACTGCCACATTTCTGCATCACTTTTGTTATGGCTGCTACCTCAAGACAGTGAATTGCAATAATATGATTTTTCTTCCCAGCTGTCTTTGATGCCGGCATGTGAAAGGCTGGAGTTTAATTACATATGACATGTGGACAGAAATGGCCATGCCTACTGATTTCAGGCCCACAGCGAGGAAAGCGAGAAATAGAAACCAACAGAATTTATCAACTCAGCTTAAGGAAGGGTGTGATGCTGGAATGTGTCTTATTTTATCTTAACGAATGCAGATCAAAGTTGGGAACGTATCAACTTGTTCATTAAACAAGGAATATCAAGGTCAACTGTAAATCAAGTACTATCCTACTTTATCCCCTAATGCAAGTATGGTTCCCCTACCATTTTATGTCTATCCATATAAAAACCAAGTATTTTAAAAATTAAAGTATGTGCTTAATAAAGTTTTCTAAAACTTTTCAAATGCCTATTTTAGGCAAATCTTTATTATAATAAAGTTTTGTGCATGATTTGCTATCTCTTTCCGGACCTTAACGGAGTGTATAAATCACCTTCCCGTGATCTTGGGAGGACTGAAGCTTAGTCATGAGCTTCTTCACGGGAGATTACGCCCGTGTTCATACAGGGGCGTAATCTCCCATCCCCAGAGGTTACTTTCAGGCTGACATGAGGAATACATCAATAATTAGCCCTTAAGATGCAATTCTCCGTTGGCCTAATTATTCGGGCCATTTTCACAGACAATAAAAGCAACTAAGTGAGAGCACAGCTCTTTTTAAAACGTACAAGGAGTTAAAGGTAACATCAGGGGGCTAGTCTGAGCGTCGTTCAAGCTGAAAAAAGAAAGGGAAATGGACCAAGTCTAAGGTTTCATTTTCAGCTGAGAGCAAGAGAGCCAGAGAGCTGCATAGAACAGGAATAACTGCATGCTCTGAGGATGTATCCTGAAGCAACGGTGGCCACTAATTCCTGAAATCCACATGCACGGGCAGAAACGTATCTTCTAAAATGCGGCAGTTGGATCGGGGAGTGCTCAGCAGGAGAACCAGTGCTACGCTGGCTTGGTGAGCACTAGTGGTACTAGTACTGGCTCATGCATGCAGAATCTCTGGAAGGATAGACAACAAATGAATAACAACAGGTACCTATTTGAGGGTAGGGTATGCAGACGTGGGAATAGACGGATGAGGGGCTTGGGCTGGGAATAGCATTTTCTCGATATGCGTTTTCTTTTCAAAATACTTTTTGAGTTTTGAATTACGAATGTATTACGTATTCTCAAAAGTAAAATAAACTATCAAAGATAGGCCAGCAGTAATCTCCAACTCAGAAGATGCTGCTTGGTGGGAACAAATTGGTCAGGTAAAGCTTTCCTGCCAGGAGCTGTCACCAAAGCCCTGTCCGGGAGGAAAAAGCCCGGTTCAGTTACAGAGAAGTTGGCTCCTTCTGAGATTTTGTGGGACAAAGCCAATCACAAGAGAAGAAAACATAACAAAGGCAATCCCACAAATGTCACCTCCTCTCAAGTTCAGAGCATTAGCATTTCATTCCTGAATGTCCCTGGATCTAGGAAGACAATGACCTTTTCATTTTTTTGTCAAGCCCTCTGGACAAATGTGCTTCTCAGGCTGCTTCTGACAAGGCTTAAAAATGAAGTAATACATGGTTTTCACTTCGCATGAGTAAACACGATGCCGCACTGGAGCCCAGCGGACACTTATAGGTCACAGTGAGCTGACGAGGAATTTTACTGCAAATCCTCACCGTGGGGCATCGTGGGAATTCTACAAAAATCTTCATATTCACGATGCTGAAGTATATCAAAATTGCCAATCTGTAAAATATGGCTGCGTCTGAATTCTACTTTCAAGTCTGACACGTGAACAAGGAGACTAAGGTCCCCTGGAGACACCCCTACAGTATGTGCAGGGAAACACAAGTGAAAGGGAATTAGGGGGAAAAGAAAAGGAAGGAAAATAAAAACAGATTAAGAGGCACTCTATTTATCCAGAAAAATCAAAATGCCAATCACAGACAGGGTCTTATTATGTACTGGTAATCAACCATAATATTCAAATTGGTGAATAAAGAATCAAATAAAATCACAAATTTAAGATATCAGTCCTAAAGACAATATAAATTTTAGTTACTGAGACGAATAGGAAGTCGCAAAGGCTGCGTGCACATCCCATCTGTTGATAATAGGCCAAATGAGGCTCTGTCTTTAAGCCCCTGCAATAATCAACTTGAAATCCTAAGAGCTCCTTTGGAGAGGAGGTGAAGCATCTTGAAATAACCGGGATTGAGGGGCTTCAGCAACGGATGAGAAGGACAATCTCTGCTTACAGAGATCTGCCAATGTGTCTTTTAGGATCAAAAATATATGCCCTAACTCTCTGATAAAAATTGAGGCAATTAAATTCTGACAGGGCTAAAGTTTCCCAACAAAGAAATAACCTCTGATCAAATGAATTCTTCCTTTCACCCTATTGGAAAGATTATCCGGTGAGCTCTGGTCCACAGTAAATCCAGAATCCCATGTTGGTTCGTGGCAGTTCCTGTTCACAATATGGGATTCAGATGAATATCTGTAACTATCTATCTGCCTATCTGCCTATCTACCTATCATCTATCTTTCTATCCATCCATCCATTATCCATCTCTGTCTGTTTATCTACCTATCTACCATCCATATCTATCTATCTATCTCTCTATCATCTATCATCCACCTCTGTCTGTTTACCTATCTATCCATCCATCTACCTATACCTCGCAGGAGACAGCAGTCATGCTCCTCGAGCGGTCAAGCATGGCCATGTGGCTGTGTGCAACATCTCTTCAGATAACATGTAAAGCCAAGGCTGATGAAGATAACTAGAATGGATGATATCTTCAGGCAGGTAAGGCCAAGTAACTTACATGGAAGCCAAGACCAAATGTATTTCACACACACACAAAAATAAATATGAATAAATTCATTGTTTAAAAAGGAAGAGCAAATGTGGTGTGATACTGTAAGGCATGGTAAGGACAGCAGCAGTAATTGCAGGTGTCATTCACTGAGTGTGCTAGTTATGGGCTGGGAGCCACCTGAGGTGTTTTCACACCCAACACGCCCAAGGAGTAGGTAGATGTGATCATCATCTCAGGAAAAGAGCCCCAGGAGTGACACGGAACAATGGCCAAGCAGGTATCAAGCATCAGAAACAGAATGTAGTCACAGATCTGTTTGACTTGAAAATCTGAGTCCTTAAAGACCATACAGCGCTGCCTCTCTCCAAATCCTAATGAAATAACCAAGAGAGAAAGAAAGGAAGGAAGGATGGAAGGAAGGAAGGAAAGATCTGAGTTAGTGCTGAAAAGCAGGGGGTGATGCCATCAGCTGGCCAGAATGTGTATGAATTCATAATAGTAACCATCGTCATCCTCAACATCATCATAAATCTGCAAGTTCAAAATGAAAATATACTTGAAAACTGAAAATGTATTTTCATGATTCACCTGCTGGCAAAACCCGGCCCAAACGGACAGAATACTCTACTTAGTCCTTGTCTACCCCACTCAGAATGAAAATTCCATAGTCCTACTGCAGAAATATCGAAGCAACATTGCCCCATGCTACCTCTGGGGGTGTAGGAAACATTCAGAATGTGCACAGTGTTTCCTGTCTAAAATCTGAGAAATCCTGAGGCACATTTGGCTCCCAAGGTTTGGATAAGGACTGAGAGCATGTAGACTCAGAGAATCCCTCTGCCATGAAATGTCCTTGACAATCAAAGCAACCAGAAAATGACCTGTGGCCAAAGCCAAACCAGCAACGACAGAAACAATGGAAAAAGGAATGTACGTCTCGAGACCTGATGAAAAAAAGCAGCTTGCTCTACTGCAAGGAGAACCCATGGCAATGTTATCACATTAAGATCTGACATCATCCTCTCTCCCCTCCAGATTAATTTCATAACCCAGTTTAGTTTGAGCCCAAGGACATCCACTTCTAGACCCTTATTACATTTGTACCCCCCAGGCTCACCAACCCCTGACCTTGCGGTTTCAAGAAGCAGAATATTTTGGTGCACAGTTTCTGTAGAAAAACAGGGAGAATTTGGCGAAATGATTTAAAAGAAACCTAAAGACTAACCTTAACATGCACAACACCACTTATATACATTTTAAAATCCACCAAGTAATAGCTTTTCTGCTTTATGGATTCCTAAATAGGTTGTAAAGGCATCAAAATATGTATAGAAAATATGAGTGGGACTTTAGCTCTTTCTGACATTATTATTTATGAAAAAGATGAATAAAATGTGGCTAAGTGCAAGCATCTGTCTTTGTGTTAGATTTAAGTGCCTATTTTATTATTCTCTGTCCTTTCCTGTTTACTTAAAATGCATTTATTCATTCAACATTCACTTCAACAAAATTAATCCTCACTGAATACCTACTTTGTGCCAGACACAGAACAAGACAAGGGAGAAAACAGGCAAAAATCCCTGTTTGAGAAGTTTCATAATTAAAATTTAAAAATATATTATTTTGTGTGTCTTTTAAGGACTGTAAAACAAATTGACATTTCTTAGTATAGATGAGAATTTTGTTGATTTGTTTATTCGCTTTTAGTGGAGTTTACACTGATAAAATAATTGATAGATTTCCCTAATAAAATGGACATATCCTCAAACTGTACAAAAACATTGGGGTATTATCGGGTCCAAACGACCAAGGCAACATGAAAACAGAGAGATGCTTAACTTCATTTTCCAAAACTAGGCCTATTTCTTTGAGCAAAAGTTCCTTCCTTGGTAAATAAGTGTAAACAATATAGTAAATTAATATTTGAAGAAATAGAACTATAAAATTGAGATGTTTACATTACTTAAAATATTCCTGTCAAGAGATTCTTTTTTTTTCTTTTTCCAAAGCACTTACTGTACCTATAGGATTAGAGCATAAAAATCACATAACCGTGGGAATTAGCGCACGGTAAGTGTTACACACATGCCCTGAAAGCAAAAAGATTGAGGGTGTTACGTGGTTAAAATATTTTTGTAAAGAGAAAAAAACATTAGAATTGATGAGGATCAGCAATTACATAAGAAACAAATGTCTAAAGGAAGTCTGTTGCTAATATTTCTTCCTTGAAAGGTATAATTCTGGCTATCCTTCAGTTCTCTAGATATTTCCCTTCTATTTATAATCTATCAAAATTATTATCCTGACAGATATGACCATATAAGTATGTCCTTCTATTTTTTTTTAACATAGTGAGTTCCATGCTTTATGTTGAACATGGTGTATTTGAGTTTGAGAGCAGACATGAGAGTGTTGTGCTTTGGCCCAAAGTGATTCCAGCCCCAAATCTTACCTCCAAGTGTATGTTTGGAGAGCAGATGTCAGGTACAGGCCTCTCCAGGCTCTGCTTTATCTCAAAATATACCACTGGGATTGGTGAGCTCCCTTCCAAGGCACTTAGTAAAAATGAAAGTAAATTTTTAAAAACTAGAAAGGGGTGAGTGCTGAGATGCTCGTCAGAAGCCCAACTTTAGGGAGGCTCTGGAAATCTGCAAGGGCTTTTCTTTGGTTGTCAACGACTGTGTGTGTGTGTGTGTGTGTGTCCCCCGTTAGCATGAGTGCTCAGGGCCACTCCACCATGCACAGGTCAGTCCCATACAACACGGAGTTGTCCACATGGCCAACAGTCTCCTGCTGCCCCTTAAATGCTGGTTGATGGACTTCTGTCATTATTGTCTCAGGGCATCCACTTCCCCTCTCAAGGTAAGAGGTCCTGGGCTCTCCTGGGAGGAGCCATCCATCTTTGGCGTGAGACTAAGGTCACAACTGCTGCATCCCTAGACAGAGCGAGTGGCTCATAGATGGGTATGTGACATGAGCCCACACCAGCCTGTATGGAGAAAGAGAACTCTGTCCCCCTGGTGTCAAACTGCCAGTGGTGGTGAGCTGCTCCGGCCAGCGGAGGGGCCAGTCTAACCCAGAGGAAATCCCAGCGCAGCAAGGCTGACAGTACAAGTGAGATGTGCTCCTGCCAGAGATTATTTGCACACCTCGATCCAGCCGGGTCTGAAGGAAGCCTGCGATTTTTGGTCATGGGAGACAATGACATCTCTTCCGGTTCTGGCTTAGCACTGGCCATCAGAGTCCTGACTAATATAAATGAACATCCAAATCCTAATCTCAGCTTATCGCTTCAAAATAAATAAAATATACTACTTCTGAAGTATAAGTTTATGACGTATTTGTAAATATGTATTCAGATGCCGATCTGCCCAAGTACTGGCAGTCCACAAGGTATGCACAAATTACATATTCACACTCACACAGCCTGCGTTTCCCTCCTTAAGCCTCTCCCCACCTGCAAGGGCCCCCCTGTCCACAGCCTGAGATAACAGAAGTGGATTCTTCACAGGGGCTGAGAAACACCTCTGTACCCCCATGACATTTACACAGAACCAGCTCTGAGGTCTAGAAAATCTGTGCTGTCACGGGAGGAGTAAGGGGGCTCCTTCCACCAGGACTCCCAGGTTTTCTGGCCATATTTGTAAAGATCTGGTCACCCTCCATGTGTGCTGTCATTGCCACCAAAGCATGTGTTTTTTCCCCATGAGTTTGTTTCCCCGCATCGTCGGTCATTGAAGAAGCACGCCCCTGCCTCTTTCCCCACAGATGAAGGCACTGATTTCTTGTACTGTAATCCTGCTTCCAGAGAAACTGGTGGAAATCGTGGGTTTTAGCCTGGCAGGGAACACAGCAGTGGAGAGAGGCTCTTTTCACCATCACAGGGAGAGCAGCCAGTGAATGCCCATGAAACGTCCTATGGGTGACAAAGCACGCTAAGAAAAACAAGGCGACTGCAAGCAGGCTGAGAGAGCAAAGTCCTCACCCTTCCTTCAGTCCCTGCCCATCCCTCCCAGCCACTGTGCAAGCTCAAGGAGCCCAAATAGGTGACCTAAACCAGCAAATTAGCCAAAGCAAGTCATCTGTGCCCAGAACCGACTTGCAAATTCGTACTGTGTATTTGACCTGTGAGTGGAGAGGTCTTTTATGTTGTTTTATTATTGAAACTCTGGCCACACTAGAAACCCCTGTCCGCTGTTCCATGGTGAGTGCCTACTACGTGCCAGGCATTGCTCTACACGCAGGGATTAGCACTGGACACGACAGGGGACTTTCTTTCAGGGGCTTTCGTTCCAAGGAGGAGGAAGAGATGGTAAGCAAAAGCAAAGGCACAAGTGAACAACAGAACTTCAGATGGCGGCAACCGCTCCGAAGCAAACGGGCAGCACGGCTGGGTGCCACGAGGGTGCAGGTGCGGAGTGAGCGTCACAGGAGCCTCCGGGGTGAGCGTGTTCCGAGTCGCCACTTGAATGTCAAGAAGGGACCAGCCGGGCCCCGTGAACACCTGGGGACACAGTATCCTGGTGGGAGACAGCCTGAGAAGAAGTCCCAAAGCGGGAACAAGGGGACAGGACCGACTCAAGGACCAAGAATGGGCCGTCCACTTCTCACCCAGGCCCATGCAGGCTCCCAGCCTCGGCCAGCTCCGCTCTCAGCATCTCCCCGCCTCAGGGTCCTCACATGCTGTTCCCCTGCCCAGCACATTCCCTTCCCCACCTCGTCTCTCTCTAAATCTAAAGGACTGCCCATCACGAACGCGTCCCTGCAACCCTCGGCCAGGTCCGCAAGACTCCCTCTTAACAAGTGCCACCACTCTTTCCACTGCCAGCGTGTCTCACTATTATAACCAGAGAGTTCTTTGCATGATTATGTGAGGTCTCCCCAGGACCACAGGCCAATGAGTACAGCAGCCCTGACACCACGGCTCACTCTTCTATCCCCTGCACCTCATGACTCTGTCCAATAAACGTCCACTGAATTAATCGATGAATAAGTGCAGCTGGTCATCTCCAAAAGACAGAGAGCTTTGTTGGCCATGACGCTGGTTGTGAAGACGGGGAGATTTCAGAATGAAATCTGAAACCTCCAGGGGGACATTTCAGAATGATGGTTAGACACCAGCCACAGCCTTCCCTGGATATCTTGTGCCACCTGTCCCTTTGGCCTACAGGTGAGTCAGGGGCAGTGTCAGGCCAGTTTTTCACTTCCACTTGGCTGACGTCTCCCCTGGTTCACACCTGCCTGAACACCAGCCCAGGACAACAGGGCCTTGTGCAGTTGGCTCCCTCTTCTCCATGATGACCCGACGAGACCAACCACACCTGGAAACGGCCAGGTAAGAGAGCAAGAATCTTTTCTCCTGCCCCTAGCCCTTCATCACACATTGACCACGGATGGCCACAGCAAAGCTCTCTAATGGTGAGGATGGTGACACTCATACACCGGGCGCGCCAGCCCTGAGATGAGTACTTTCTATGCAATATCTCATTTAATTCTTAAAACAACCCTATAAAAGGGTGGGGTCATCATCATGTCCCAGAAAAGGAAACTAAGGTGCAGAAGGGCTAAGTCACTAGCCCAGAATCACACAGCAAGGACCTGAGAGAGTCTGGATCCCAGGCGGCCGCGCTGCAGACGCGGCTGCTCTCAATCCCGTGTGCCATTGCCTTGCTGTGACTTGGACGCCGCCCCCGTCCTTTCTCACCTGCTCTTCCTCTCCCCGCACGCACGCAGCTCTCTCCGCACACCATCGGGACAGCTGCGCCTTCATGTAGAATGGTTCGTTCGACAAGAACAGGAAAGTCGTTGGTGGGTGTTTTTCTGTCCCTTTGTCCTTAAGGCACAGGGGCCCTCAGCATTAATGCCCTGGGCACTGCCCTGTCCCTCCACCTTCACAGGCTACTGCAGCTCTGCGGTGCTAGATGTCCCTGGGACTAAACAATGGAGACTCAAAACTAACCAGACATCCCAAGTATCAGAAGCAAGGACTCCGCGTAATTTCAAAGCGATATGCAGCAAAGGCAAAAGAGTTGCTGAAAGCCACTGTGGTTCGTTCTCTTGTGGACTTTACTCTTCCTATTAGCCAGCTCCCCTGACGGGCCATTAGTGAATGTGAACGCTTGCAGGAGGGGCCCTGCACAGCCCGCAGAGCTCCTGGAGGAGCCCTAATATCTTTAGAGACAACTTCATGTGGTCACTCCCATGGCTACGTGGGGCAGTGGGTTCTCTTGCTGACCCTGTACCTCTGGAAGAAGCAGGCCTGCGCAGGAAGACGTTTCCCAACAGGGACATCAGGAACACGATTGGGAAGATAAAACCCCATGAAAGCCACTTCCTGTGCAGGTCTCATAAGTCAGTAAAAATACTACCTTAGCAAAAAGCCAGAAAGTGCTTTCTGCTCAAATGGAAAAACGCATGCTCTCCTCCCCACCTATATAGTGAGGTCATGCTTCTCTGAGCGTCCATCACGGCTCAGGAGGAAAGGGACAGTATCTGAAAAGCAGTCCTTAGCCAGAGACAAGCTATTTTCATCCAGAAGCAATAATATAAGCCTTCATTTCTATTTTTAGTTAAACATACTGTTACAAATAAATGCTTGCTTATTTTGCCGAACATCTGTTGAAACTTGGTGCCCACAGTACCTATCTATGCCCTTCCAACTTTAGTCCCTCAAAGGATACCACCAATTTATGCCTCTCCATTCTGAGTTGTACATATTTGGTTTATCCCTGTCCTGTCTTCTATCTTTCTATCCATCCATCCATGCATCCATCTATCCATCCATCCATCCATCTATCATCTATCTATCACAGATATAAACTTACTTTTCCACCACCTTCTTTCCAATGCCTCTCGCAGTTTTCATCTGGGCATACAAGGCCCCTTTCCCCCTCCATGAACACCACCATCTAATGACCAGCATTTTTAGGGATATTGATGTACTGTGGCTACAGCACTAGACCACTGCCCTGAGATTCAGTCACTGGCCATAATCTACAATGTCTGGAAATGATCACTCACTTGCCCAGCCAACATATTTCTGAGTACCAGTCCCTGTGTTGGGTGCTGTCTTAGGACAATTTCTCTAGTCTTCCCTGCACCCCTAAAAGACACTGGAAAGAACCAAATGGCATTAGTGGATTCAGTGATATGGTGACAGACAAGTGCCAATTGTACTTGTCCAGGGAGGTGGTCTTCAGCGCCTGAAGCATATTAAACTCACTTGAGAGCTTTTAAAAATACGGATGCCCAGACCAATTAAAGTGAATCTCTACAAACGGGGCATAGGTATCTATAAAAATCAACCCAGGTTGTTACAAAGTACAGCCAAGGCTGAGAACCTACAGCCTCGTCACCCACAGAGCAGCCCTTGGACCAGCACATTCGGGAACACCTGGGAGCCCATCAGGAATGCTGAGTCTCAGGCTCCATCCTGAACTATCGAATCAGAATCTGTTTTAACAAGATGCCCCCGCCAACCCGGGTGATTCACGTACACATAGTTTAAGGAACACTGCTCTAGGAGATGAGAAGATAAAACTTTATCCGTTGAGTTAACAGGCTCTATTACAGTAGGCTGCGGTCACATCATTGTCAGAAACTAGCACCTGTGTAACTTTTTGAATGTAAGATGCAGATCCCTCCAGAGCACCTGGAGACACCAAAGGACCCTACTTTCTTTTTTTTAGGATAATCCCACCAAAAGGCTGCGATTGGATAAAAATAAAATTAAAGGACAAAATGTGGGGCTAAGATGAGGTGGTGTGGCATACAAGGCTTGCACATAGTAGGTGCTCACTAAGTAAGTATTGCCTAATGTAGTGTCCAGAACAGAGGACAGCTCTGTTACCCATTTATTTTGGGACAATGGACCAATCTCTCCAACCCTCTTTTTTTCAGTGTTTTCATCTATGCGATCTGCCTGAAGTATTTACTCTGAGATACAAAATGCCTAGCAACTAAAAGCTCACTGGTAAGTAATTATGTGATAAATGAATACAATGAAGGGTCCTGATATCTCAAAGTACCATGTGCTTCGTTGAGGAGTCCACTCTTCTGCAGACCACATGCTTAAGTTGTATCTGGTACATAGATACCCTCGACATACACTCGTTAAACAAATATGCACTCAGCTTATACTACGAATATATGCGCCAGCCGCTATTCTCAGCCTTAACACAAAAGATCCAAATCCTTGTTTCTTGCAGTCTGTGTACCCATTATACATCATTCAGCCGATCACAGTGTTAAAGAAAATAAAGACTAGTAAAATTACTATCATATTTTTCCCCAAACGGTATTACAGCTTTCAAGCCTATTTATGGCTACAATTTTTTAAAAATCCAAATTCAATGTCACCAATCACATTCTTTTAAAAAATACTAGGAAAAAGTAATTCTTATGATGATTTTTGAAGCTGTTTGTAAAATAACGATGTTACACTTGCAATACTATTTAAAGTCAGCTCATCCAGGTCTTTGTGAACGAAGGCAATTTTCCCAAGCAGTCACTTAAAGGGAAAAGGTGCAATAATGTATTTGTTTAGGGTTGAATTGTGGTTGAATGCATATAATATAAAACTCAACCATCTTAACCATTTTAACAGGACAGGTCAGTAGTTTTAAATATATTCCCATTATTGTGCATCCAATCTCCAGGAGTTTCTCATCTCGCAAAACTGAAACTCTGTGTCCATTAAACAACAATTCCCCATTCCCCACCCTCCCCACGTCCCTGGCGCCCTCCGTAATAACTTTGTGCGTCCATGAATCTGACTACCCTGGGCACCTCACATAAGTGGAATTCTACAGTATTTCTCTTTTTGTGACTGGCTCGTTTCACTCAGCACAATGTCCTCAAACTTCATCCAAGTTGCATGTGTCAGAATTTTCTTTCATTGTAAGGCTGAATAATCTTCTCGTGCACGTACATGCCACACTCTTGTTTGTCCAGTCCTCTACTGATGGACACTTGGATTGCTTCCACCTTTTGGCTATCGTGAATAATGCTGCTATGAGCATGAGTGTACAAATATCCCCTCAACAATTTATGTTTAAAAATTCGTCTCCAGGTACTTTTGCAAAGGTGACTGAGCCTTCCTACTCAAAAGGCAGTTAGAGAAACTAGAAGACAAGTCAAGTATTTTTCATGTAGCTTGCACAAAAGAAATTAGTCAGTCTTCATCAAACAACACTGCCACTCCATTATGAGAAAATGCATCCTGATTTGAAGGTAGAAATAGGAAGAACTTAAGAGCGTTACTCAGCGAATGCAGAAGTGTGAAACAGGTTGAAAAGGACAGGATTCATATCCACGTTCTAATTAGAAGCGTGACCACACAGTTTCTCCAAAGAAACTCAATTATAGTCTTTGACCACATTTACTCTCTTGAAGAGATAAAAGTTCATTTTCCTCACTGCATGATTTTAGAAGAAAATGTAAGCACTGTTTTTAATGGAGGAATATTTGGAGGGAGATCAAAGTGAGCAAAGAAAATGACGCAAAGGTTGGAAATTGTGAAACTTATAAGGAGAGGTTAAAAGAATTTCTTCTAAAGAAGAAAAGGCTAAGAGAGTAGCCGGCGGGGAGATAAAAAAAGTAGTCTCCACACGCTAAACAAGAATAAGGAAGGGGATTTAAAAGAGTAGAAAGATAGTTTAAACTTATGAAGATGAATTAAAGTTAGACTACCTGAAGGCTCTATGGAAGTTGAACACAGAAGATTAAGGAGAATAGAAGACAGCCCTTCGAGAAACCACCTTCAGACAAAAGAGAAGAAAGGTTCTCAGTGTTTTCACATTCAGCTTAAACAAAGGAAGCAAATGAAACAGTGAATAATAACTATTGTCAACTGTTGTATCCAGAGTTTTCAGAGCAGGGTGACTGAGAAGAGAGGCCAACATCTCCCTTTTTGTCCCAAATGTCTAAACCACTCACTTCCCTTTATTTGGACTAACTTGAAATCAGTCAAGAGAATGTATTGAGGTCAGGGGTGAGGAGGAATCAGAGGCAGTCAGATCAAGCCCAGGGTGAAACAGAACAAAGAAAACTGTGAGTGAAGGGAACAGGTAGGAATCCCGTGTCCTGTGAAAGTCTATGCAAAGCCAGCTCCAGAAAGATATTTTTCATGAGCTTAAGGGGCTAAAATGACTCCTCTCCCACGCCCACCAAGAAGAGAGATCCTAAAGGGCTTTGCCTATTATTAAAGCTATTTCTGATACATTTCTGATTAATAAAATTAAATAATGTGTTGCCACCAGTTAATAGTACCGCCATCCACTAAATTCCTTAAGTCAAAAATCTGAGTCATACCTGGTGATCTTTCTTTCACTGCTCACATCCAGTCTCTCAGCCAGTGTATCCAATCTTCCACAAACATTCTCTAAATCTGTCTTCTTTTCTCTGCCCCCATATCTACTGCTGCATTCAAGTCTCCAGTGTGTCTTGTAATTACTCATTCAATGATACATTTGCTCCCCACTCACCACTGTTCTTTATACAAGTAACCATGGTCACATTGTCCCCCTGCCCAGTTTTCAACAGTTTTCCATTATCCCTACAAACTCCTTGACTTGTCTGAGAAGACCCTCCATTTACTGGCCCTGCCCACCTCTCAGCTCTCCCTCTCCAAGCTCATCCCTCTTAGGGGTCTTTGCCCCATGAGGACCCACACATGGCTGGTTCCCTTTTGCTATGACATCCCAGCATAATTGTAGACCCTTTCCTCCCCACTCCGTACTTGGCCATTCTGGAGCCAGTCATGCTGGTGTCTTGCTTTACAGCTGTAAGAATAAAAATGATGCCCAGAAAGGTACAAAATAGAATCTGAATCCAATCAAACCTGAAGCACCTATAAACTAGATTCTAGAAAAGTAGAATTTTCAGATTTGTTCTACCCGTAAGTGATGTTCGTCAAGTAAAAAGTACCATGGTTTGTTATACAGGTGTACATTCCTCAAGGTTTCATTATAGAATATTTTAAACATGTACAGAAGACAAAAATGAGTATAAGGAACCTCCATCACCCACTTCACCGATGGTTGAGTCCTGCTGGACCCCACCCCATGCTACTGGATTAATTTGGAGCAAATCACAGATATCATCAAGGGGTTTTTAAACAACTAGATGTTGGTTAATGTCTGTCACTGAGAGTAAAAAAGCCACCGCTTATATATATATATATATATATATATATATATATATAATTTGTTTGTTTATTTATTTATTTATTTATATATACATAAACACACACTCACACACACACAAATTCACATTTGTTAAAACAAATCATTCCAGCCGCTTCTGTTTTCAGGCTGGCATCTCTGGATTCCTTTCATGGCATGGCACAAGAAGGTGTGCTAATGGATCTCTCTCTCGTGTTCGGTTACTGTTGATAAGGACTAGAAATAAAATATTTGTTGCAGGGCTTCCCTGGTGGCGCAGTGGTTGAGCGTCCACCTACCAATGCGGGAGACACAGGTTCGAGCCCCGGTCCGGGAAGATCCCACATGCCGCGGAGCGGCTGGGCCCGTGAGCCGTGGCCGCTGAGCCTGCACTCCGCAACGGGAGAGGCCACAACAGTGAGAGGCCCGCATACCGAAAAAAAAAAAATGTATATTTGTTGCAGACCACGGGGACTAACGTGGAGCACATTCATGACTGTCAGATTGGTTCGGGCCACACAAACCTGCCAACAGAATCAGGTCAGCAGGCTAGAGCAGAGAAGAAAATCAATAAATCTTTGAATTAACCATGCAGCCGTCAGAGAGAATACGGGTGCACAGAATGAAATGTATACGTGCGGTGTATTTGCTTTTCCTTTCTTCCTCTAGTTTTTCTTTCATTTCCATCCGATAATGCAGTCCCTCCTGCGGGACACCCCCCTCCAATACTTCACTTCTATAACTGAGTTCAGATAACTGTCCCTAAATTATAGTTTCTGTTCCATCTAATTATTTTAAAAAAGGATTTGAGACTAAGGGTAAATATCCCCAAATTTAAAGGAAAACGTGCATTCTAAATTGCTCTTTTCCCACCAGTCTTTAAATTCTGGTCTCATTTAATAGTTACTAATAAACAGATAAACTTCTCTGTAAACCTGGATTTGGTGTCCTATGTAATAACCTGATATACATAAAGAATTGTACCAAAGCTTTACATAGATCTCATCACCTTTAATACCTCTGCTGTTACACATGGGGTTTAAAATTCTTGACACTTTAATGTCAAGTTAACACTTGTCAATTTAATGGACTCTCCAAAACAGAAATATCCTAAATCACGTGTCCATAGGCCTTCTTGTGCTACTCCTGAATGACTATTTCACAAGGGCATATGTAAAAGATCTGTAAATCAATAGCCACTATTAGTAAAATGTAGCTTAATCTTAGAGCCTACCTTTAAAATAAAAACAACTTTGGATATATCTTTTCCCATGTAAAGCAAACAGGTATAGGATTTGAGATTATCAGCGATGGATGTGCTCTCAATGTATATTTTAAATACATGAAATTAATTTTCCAGCTTCATTATTTTTCTTAAAAGGTTAATAATCATGTATCTACATACATTACTACCTACCTACAACATTTTTTTAAAATTTCAGTATCAAGTTAAAGGTGTGTAAGGTAAACAGTTTGGTAATTTTGATAAAGGAAGAGAGGAACGCATATGCATTCGTCTTTTGTTTCAACAAATTGAACCCAGTAAACAAGAGTAAGAGATTCAGGGGAATAAACCTGGATTCGCGTGTTCAGGACATTAATAAATCACGTAAAGAGTCCAGTGAAGAGCTTGCAACAGGCCTCAAAGAAACCAAAGGTTCTGTGTCTCACATCTAAAACCGATTTCAGAGTTTCATGGGAACCTTTCAGGGGGTCATCACTGAAGGCATGACCAGCAATGGCAGGCTTAGATTTTCTTCTTTTAGTGATGGGGTGGTGTAGAAATCAGCACAAGAGGAAGTGACTGAAACATAACATTGGTATATTTTTTCCTCATTTAATGACAAGAGATGAAGTAAAACTCAACAGAAGAGGGAATAACTGGGACATAGACTAACAGAAAATATCAACAATGCACAGTTTATGAGCCCTGAAAAAACTCTGTGGATCATTTAAAAATTACCTGCAAGGCTGAAATATACTTTTCTTCAACATTTGGTTATTCACGGAGTAACTTGTAATACAGATTATTTTTTTAAAAGATCCTGAATCTCAGGATAATTTTTTCATGAGCAAATGACTTAACTTGGAGATGGGAGCTATAGAAATGTGTCACGTACATCCAGATTGTGTGTGTTCTGGCTTTCCATGGAGGGCTGGAGCCTGGCTGCATTCCCTTTTGGGAAATGGCCCTCCTCAGTTTTAAGTTCATTTGGCTTTTTCAATGATAGGGTTTCAATTCAAACAGATAACAGTGCCAAGAACTAAAAATTTCACCATCTAATTAGGGAGGGGGGAACTCAGTATGGCTTTTCTTAAAGCATCTGCAGTTTGAAAATGACTTGATGAAGGCTTTTTATAAAAACCCCTTGCTTTTCCTGGTATGAGAACAATTGCAGTGAAAGTTACTGGTACAATTCAAGGGGCACAGAAGGAAAAAAAAATATATGCATAACAGATGGAGCAAAAGAAGCAAAGACAAATAAGATATCAGAAAAAGAGTGGAGGGGGTGGCGTGAATTGGGAGATCGGGATTGACATATATACACTCATATGTATAAAATAGATAACTAATAAGAACCTGCTGTATAACACTGGGAACTCCACTTCACTGTACAGTAGAAACTAACACAACACTGTAAAACACTATATACCCCAATAAGAAAAAATTAAAAAAAAAAAAGATTGAGCCTGAAGGTTTCAAAATAAAATTGAGTTCAAAAACAGAGAGAGAGAGAGAGAGAGAGAGAGAGAGAGAGAGAGAGAGAGACTACCCAGCATTTCTATCAGAGTGTTTAACCTGGTATGAATACCTAGTTAATCTGGGCTAGGGGAAGTAAGGATGGGGTTAGGAGGGTGTAAATGGATGGTGAGGTTGAAGGGAAGGAAAAAGGCCTGGAATTAATGCAGGTTTGGGTGCTAATGTGTTTTCCTGGGGATCCACTGTTCCATGGTTTTCATTATTTCCTCAGCACATCCCTGATCCAAAAAAAGGTCAAGAAACATTGATCTGAGGACATTCCTATCTATAAAGAAATATATATATATATATATCGTTTCTCTTTTCAGAAACCACCAGTAAACATTCCCAGATATACTACATATTGTCTGCATCAAAATGCCTTTTATATATTTGCTATTGAAATAAAACTTAGAAACTTAGAATTTTAAGGCCATTCCAAAATGATTCATCTTGAGACGTACAGTTTTCAATGAACTTCTTTTAAATCAATAATTAAAAGCACCCCATTGGTCTTTGCCCATTCTTCAATATAGTAAACCTATCGACTTTAAGTAAGTTGTTTCTGTGTGCCTCTAGCTCACCTGTGCCCTTTTTAAATGGGTCATATAATAAAAATGGCAACTTTAGAAACAACACCTTATGCATATAATAAATGATTAAATGACAGCAATGAAGAAATTTAAAATCACTTGTGCAAAAACAGCCACACAAAATCCCAGGTTTGAGCCTCCACCTTGCCACTCACTGCCCAGATGACTCTTTCTTCCACCAAGGAATAATTTTCCGATGCAAAATCGCATCCTGTGATAGAGATGGAAGGATGGTCCAGGCAGCATTCCCATCCTCAACCAGGCTCACGAGAGTGAGCCCTCTGGCTAGGCGGCCGCCATTCCTGCTGCCCACCAAGTGACCTTTCAGGGCTCCACCGTCCAGGTCAGAAAGCACACACAACAGCCATACAGAGTTCACACTCTGTGTTTACCAAATGTGTGTGCCCGTGTGGGTATCTCCCTTTAGATTAACAAGAAAAGTGATGTCTTAGGACCAGTGGCTTGGTTGTGGACCCAGTGCATCAAGAAATGCTATACAATGCCTCTAAATGTCTTGGCATATAAGGATTTTCATTATTTCATATAAGGATTATTTCATTATTTCATATAAGGATTCATATAAGGATTATTTCATTATTCATTATTTCATATAAGGATTATTCATTATTTCATATTACAGTTGAGTGCTATACTTTAACAAATACTGCAGCATAAAATTGTAGGGCATTTACAAAAATAAAATCATTTCATGAAAATAAAAGAAGACAGCTTTTGCTTTGGGACTACTAAATACTGGGGATGTGGATATCTCTGTGCGAAAGTCAGCCGTGAAATCCCGGGTTACCTCTGATGCACGTGCTCAGACATTCTTTGCGTTGGGTGAGGAGGCTGATTTGAAATTGTACTGTGCAGAGGAAGAAGAAAAATTATAGGAAAGTAAGAGCTCTCCATAGAGCATTAAGAATAATTTGAAAGGAAACAGCTCCACCACTTTGATGGCAATGGTGCTCATTTGACATTCATTTAACAAGTATCTATTAAGCTCCTACTGTGTACCAGGTATCATAATATTATACTTGAGGTCAGTGGGAAGGGTCAATTTTAAATAAAACTGAAATTAAGAAAATTATTTTTATCCTAGACAGTTTCACCTATTTTGATTTTTCTTTAGTTGTGCAATATTGCTTCAAAAAACATTAAGCATATTGTCCTCAAACACAATAAAATGCTCTAAATAGATCAAATGTCCAGAAAGGTAAGTCTAGTTTGGATCATACCATATTTTAAAATGTTTTACTTGCTTAAACAAGTTCCTACTCTCGAGTTAAAGCTGTTAAAGTCGTGTGTCATACAATGTTGACCACTTGTGTTGACTCACGCATTACGGACTATGGACTGAAAGAAAGCTTGTGTTTTTTTTAAACGAAAAATCCCTATCTTTTAGAGAGAGAGAATTGCAATGCAGGATCTTGCACAAGTTACTGAAATTCTCTGTGCCTCAGTTTCTTCACCTGGGCTGATGAGAATAATGACGTATGAGGTTGTCGTGAAGTTCTCAGGCATAACGTGACATACGCTGTTAGCTATTTAATAACCCAAATGTGTTGCAAGTGTTTTAATCTAAGTCCAAACCCTTCCTGCAAACATATATTCTGATATATCTGTGATGGTTAAGGCAAAAAATAGGATTATTTCATTTTTACATCATCCGATATCTGTTTAAGAAAAGAAAACATTTAACAAAAAGCTGTTTATTTTGATAAAATCCAACACAACTATTAGTTCCATAGCATTCTCATGTTCTTACATTGAGTTTGCAAGATTTTGGACCATTTACCCATGACTTCTTCAGAACACCTCGTATTTTAACAACTCTTCTCAAATAGAATTACTTCTGTTCGTACCCCTAACAAGCTCCACACAGCAACTTCTTATTTGTTTTGGACCATGGAGTCCTGACCACCCAGTTTCTGGAGGAACACTTTAGATAGATAGGAGATAAGAATTACAAGATTAATAATGCCAAAATTTATGTCAAACACTGTCCTAAGCACTTTACATGTATTCACTCATTGGAATGTGTCAACATTCTATTGTTACCATTTTATGACTGAGGAAACAGGCAAAGAAAGACTATGTGATTAGTGCAAGGTCACAGCGTGGTCCGTGGGGGGCCTGGAACGTGGATGTGGACAGTGGCTTCAGACTCCAACCTTGTACCTTCTGATGAGATAGCCGAGTGCACAGCCAGAGAGCAGAAACTGGCTATAAAGGAACACCTTGCCTGGCATTTCTAATCTTTATAAAAATGCTGTGTCCAATTCCACAGAGAGGCAATTAACTGTTGAAGCTCCCACAGCTGTGAAATTGAGATCCAAAGCCTGGTGTCTCTGAGTTCAAACTCAAGCCCTCGTGCAGATTTGGCAAAATGGAAGGCGGGCAGAAGCTTGAAACCTTCCCTGGAAGAGCATGTGACCCAACTGGGAGCTGTTAAGAAGCCTATATTTCCTTATTTACTCTGTCTGCTTATCAGCATCTCTGAAAAGAACATCTCAACTACGCCCTCCTGCAAAGCAACGTGTGCTGGGGATTCTTAATCTTTATACAGCCCACTTCTGAGCAGTAAATACTGGGCATCATCACGACATTCCAGACACTAAAGAGCCTGAAATAGTCTATAAATATTCTCACTACTTCTCTACACATGGACACAGCATAGTGAATGCAATTGTCCAAATATGGCTTAGTTGTAGATGTTTCAGTACCAAGTGATTGTTCATCTAATAAAACTAGAGTTACCTTGGAATTGACTTTGGAATTTGGGGTATTTTGGGGGGAAAATTTAATTGCATGTAAGTTTTCAGACCACTCGTCATTTGGGAAATGTATAGTCGCTCCCCCTTATACATGGTTTTGCTTTCTGAGGTTTCAGTTACCCACTGTCACCTGAGGTCCAAAAATATTAAGCGGAAAATTCCAGAAATAAATAATTTATAACTTTTAAACTGTGTGCCTGTTCTCAGTAGCATGACAAAATTTTGCCCCATCCCACTCCATCCCACACGGGATATATGCATCACCACTCTGTCTAGCGTATCCATACCAAATAAGCTACCTACCCGTCAGTCACTTAGTAACCCTCTTGGTTCTAGTAACACCTACTTTACTTAATAATGGCCCCAGTGCCCAAGAATAGTGATGCCGGCAACTAAGATATTCTCTTACTGTGCCTAATTTATCAATTAAACTTTATCATAGCTATGTATGTATATATAGGGCAAAACGCAGTATATATAGGATTTGGGACTCTCCATAGTTTCAGACATCCACTGGAGGGCTTGGATTGTATCCCCCATGGATAGGGTGGGGCACTGTAGTCTCCATTTTTCCATTAATAACTGACCCACTTTCCACAGAGAAGGGAAACACAGGACTCTGAGACGCCAAACAATCCACTGCACCTGAAAATAGTACCATTTAACAAAAACGTGAGTGATCGCTGTGTCATCAAGTTGCTTCGTAACACGTGGTATTATTGATACATAACCCAAGAAGTTGAGTAGGGAAGCAGTGTAACACATGCAGTTCAGGAATTGCAGAATTAGATTCAGAAAATGAGTTTACATGCATATTATCTGTTAGCCAGCTCGGGCTGCTGCAACAGAGCACCACAGACTCGGGCTTAAATAGCGCATATGTATTTCTCACAGTTCTGGAGACTGGAAGTCTGAGATTAGGGTCCCAGCATGGTTGAGGTCTGGTGAGATGTCTTCCCTTCTTGCTGTGGACTCACATGTCTTCCTCTTATAAGGCCACAGTCCTATTGGATTAGGGCCCAACCTTTATGATCCCACCTAACCTTAATTACCATCTACAGACCCCATCTCCAGATACGTCCACATTGGGGGTTAGACCTTATGCATTAGGGGGGTGGGAGCACAATTCAGTCCATAGCATGATCTGAAAATATAAGTCAAGCCGTTAGCCTACAGCCCCGGTGTCCTGGCCCTGGACCATCTTGATTCTGTCCCATCCTGGCTCCCAACCCAGTGTGACCCAGTGTGAGCTACATGCAGCTGGAGGAGAGACGGCTGGGGAGGAGGCTGCCAGCTGGCGTTCTGACATAGCTGGGGTGGAGTGGCGGACAGCACACGAACAGCCGGGTATTGGTACCTCTTGCCACACTGCTGAGGCTTTCTGCTTTTTGTTTCCTTCCTTTAAAAACAAATTTTAAAGATCTCCTCTAATATGCATTGTCTATTATGTGTCAAGCAGGAAATAGAAAGATGTAAACTACGAGAGAGGGTCAAAAAGGAACTGAAAGGATTTATTAATGTAGTGGGTTGAACAGTGTTCTCCCAAAATTCACGTCCTTCCTGGAACCTCAGAATGTGACCTTATTTGAAAATAGGGTCATTGCAGATGTAATTAGTCAAGATGAGATCATACTGGAGTAGGGTGGGTCCTTAATCCAACATGATTGGTGTCCTCATAAGAAAAGAGACACAGAGTCACACACAGAGGAAGACAGCCACGTGACAACAGAGAGTGAGATTGGAGTGGTGTGTCCACAAGCTCAGGAACACCAAGGATTATTGCAAGCACCAGAGACTAGGAGAGACACATGGAACAATTTTTCCTTCAGAGCCTCCAGAGAGAACACAGCCTTCCTGAGACCTTGATCTTGGACCTCTGACTTCCAGACCTGTGATAGAATAAATTTCTGTTTTTTCAAGCCACCTAGGTTGTGATTCTTTGGAAACTAATAGTTACTACCTGGGGAAAAAAAAAAAAAAGATTAATGCCAAGGCAAATCCATTCGTGGTTGTGAGAAATGCTTAGCTCTGCGTTAGTTATCCTCAGCTGGAAATGGCAGGAAGGGAGCAGGCAGTGGGGATCAATCAATCCCAGGAGAGGAGACAGAGCCAGTGTCAGGGTCATCAATGCAGAAGTCGTGGATGAAGCCTGAGAAAGGGAGGAAATGAACAACAGAGAAATTGGAGACTGAGAGGGAGAGGTGGGGAGGACTGAGTTCTGGGGGCTACTCACATTTATGAGCACGGAAGAAAAGATGTGAACTCAAGTAAAGAGATCATGAAGATGTAGACAGGAGAAAGTCACCCAGGCAGTGTAACAGGGCACCCAAGGGAGAAGGAAGTCAGAGAGAACTTGCACCAAGAGATGACCTTGGGATCTGACACTAGGATGCCACGAGTGACCTTGACAAGGTGAGTTGCAGTAAAATGTAAGAGGCATAGCCCAAATCAGTACAGACTAGGAGTAGCAATGAGTATAGACTATTCTTTTAATAAGTTTTCCAGGGGAAAACAGAATGAATGAAAGCTGGCAAGGGGAAAGTTTTCTTTAAAACTGGGGGAGCTGAGCACGTGTGTCATAAGAAATACAGTAATCACTGAGGAGGCGATGGTGGCAATAGAGGAGAGAAATGACGGAAGCGGGTCCTAGAAAAGGCAAGGGGGAATCATGGCCACAGTGCTGGTTGGGAGTAGACTGGAAGGAAAGAGGGCCATCTCTTCCTGTGAGAGAAAACAGGACAAATACAATGTCTGAGGTAGGAGGGGTCATCAGAGAGAGGTGGTTTCAGACTCAATGAAGTAAAAAGATATTACCTTTTGCACATTAGAGAGTAGACCCACAGTGGGCTGGGAATGAGGGCCTTAAGAACTCCCAGGAAAAGCTTGGGAAAGCCACTTTCAACAACACAAAGCAGATCAGCAGAAATATCCAAAGATCTGGAGAGACCATGAAGGGCAGTTAAAATTAATTGTTGTGAATGGTCAGGGTACCCGGTCTCCAGCCAGCTCAGCAGGCTGGAGGAGGGGAAAGAACATGGTGGCAACTACCTGGACTGGGGATTCCAGGGGCGATAGGGATGCTGAGGAGGGAAGAAGTCTAGGATGCTAGAAGTTTACTATCCTGCCCCATCTGCCTGGAGATAAAGCCACAAAGGGCAGACAACTGTGGTGCCTCTGCTTGGTGGTTCTCTGGAGCTCCTGCCACAGACACACATAGTAAGGGACTTTCTTCCACTTGGACTTGCCTAATGCATGGGAAGCAACACCAAGAGCCCCGCATAATTCATGTTCATCTCAGGTCTTGGCCTTGATTTCACACTAACCACTTATTCTGAGTCAAAAACTATGTTTCGAAATCTTGAACCCTGCTTTCGTATACTATGGCACGTTGCCCAAGCAAATTTCAATTCATGACATCTGATTTGAGCTTGATAATGCTAACGTCAACAGTATTATTCATTGTCATCACTGCCTGATAATATTTTGTTAATGATCCTGTTATTGTCTTCAACTTCCCTGAGATGAAATCTCACAGAGGAGCAAGAGACCGGAAAATGCACTGGGGTCCAAATAACATCTCATTGACTTGGCTTGCCATCTACTTCTCATGTCTAGAAAGAACGAAACATTGCAGGTAGAGAAGAGAACAGGTAGGAGATCCCTAACAGCTGAACATAAAGTAAAACTGTATTGACATTCAGGTAGAGCTAGGAAAGAATCTGGGTCAGTGTGTTTGGGGATATTAGAGAATCTGGGGTGAGATCTATGTAAAGGCTGTGAATATATGGATATTACGTGATAAAGTACTCCAAGTATAGATTGTCTTATTCATTTGATTTTTCCAACATTTGGTGCTGGGGATATGCAAAAAGCGATGGTTGAATGAGGGGAAAAATGAGTGAAAATAACGAGGCACCATCAGGAATTCCCTGGCAGTCCAGTAGTTAAGACTCTCTGCTTTTATTACCAAGGGCATGGGTTCAATCCCTGGTCGGGGAACTAAGATCCCACAAGCCCCACCAGCGTGGCCAAAATAATAACAATAATAACGAGGCACCATCATTGAAGTTGCGTTGTACAGACAAGAGTTAACACAGCTGGTCTGAGATTGCTACCCCTAGAAAGGCCTGTTGCAAGTTGACCCTTGGCTGGTGTCTGGGAACTGGAATTCTGGGAGGGTTCCTGCCCCCCACAATGGATAAGAGTGGCTCGCTGTGATTAAAATGTATAAACAATACTGTTTACGTGGAAGACCTACTTTCCTTCTAGGAGTCTGGAATTTGGGGACATGCCATGCACATGCCTATGTGACCAGCCCTCCAGTAAAAACTTTGGGCACCAAGTCTTTAATGAGCTCCCCGGTGGATGGCATTCTGTATCCATCTGTTGTCACTGCTCTCTGCTGGGATAATAAGCACATCCTCTGTGGGGAAAGAACTCTTGGAAGCTTGCACCTGGTTTCCTCCAGACCTCTCCCCATGTACCTTCCCCTTTCCTGATTGTGCTCTGTACCCTTTCACACTGTGATAAATCCCAGCAGCGCATACGGTATGATTATATGCAGAACCCTGGGAGTCTTGCCAGTGAATGACCGAACCTCTGACACATGCCTAACATTAAAATTTTATGAGATTAAATCTAAGAAGAAAAAAAAAATAACTTGGACAGTAGTTGGCTTGAGAAGTGGAATATTCAGTTTGTAATTTTAATATCCTGTTATTTTATTGTGAGGGGAACCAATGAAACTAACGTTCATCCCGTGAGGAGGCTGTGGCAAAAGAAAGAGTCACTTCCCCTGCACTACCCAGCTAATCTGTGTCAGAGCTGCAATTAGAAGCCATGTTCTCCTGGTAACACTCAGAGTAGGAAATCAAAGGGCATTTTAGGCTGACCTAACGACCAACACCTTCACAGCAGATAGAGTGTTTCACACACACAAATACACACACACACACACACACACACACACACCAGCACTCCAGAGATGCTCCAGGCTAAATTTGCTACCCTTCTCTCTCATTTCCTTTTCTTGTATAAATATTATGTTAACATGCCTACTACGATGGGTCTCTCTCCCTCCCTCAGGAGTTCAAAAGTCAGAAACATATTTTGTTTGTTTGTTTCAGGCTATAATCTACAATGTACAGCTTCTAATTTTGGGAGTGGGGATTTGCCTTCTTTATGAAGGCTAGTAGTAGGCTCTCTGTTTGCTCGGGGTCTTCCGGGGTCTCATTAGCTGGTCATTTTTGAAAAGCCGGGCTTGAGCCCCTCATCAATATGACCTCTAATCTCACTGTCATGTGAGCTTTCTCCAGATCTGTAAACAACCCTGTTTCTAATTACTTCCAGGTGGCAGTAGAATAACATGTAAAAACTAATTTAGTGAGCAACGGACTTAAATGGCAAAATTATCATCAATTAATGGTTTTTAAAAAGAAAGAGAACAGGACTCTCCCTTCCAGTAAACTTCCACATGGAATATATTATTCCACTCCCCAAAATAAACACAGTGAAAATATTACATCTCTCCACCCTTTGAATTCCAGTCTGCTGTATACCTCCTGTGTGAAGAATAATTTCTTGTATTTGAAATGAGGATCCTATTTGCTGAAAATCAGTACAGATAGATGATAGGTAGATGGACTGATGGATGGATAGATAAGTAGATAGATAGATAGATAGATAGAAAGATATTTCTCTTACAGTTTTCATTTGGTCCTATAAATTTATTTTTAGTGAATGTTAAAGAAATGCTTCTTTTAATTCTGCAACTCTCCGGTACCTTAAAAATCAAAAATGAAGCTTTCAGGTGATTACAGTTCTGCCCCTTACATCATTTTGATGTCGATCTCATTCCTTTTGCTCATAAGCACCTTGAGGGCAGAATCGGGTCTCATCGCCATGGCAACCTGAGCAGCTATGTAGGAGATTGCCTTGAAAATGCCTAGTGACTAGGAGTAAAATTAAAACGCAAGTGCCTTGGAAAGAGGGACCATGGGCTCACAGAGCCCTGCGTTACACAAACAGAACACGGCAGGCAAATACTGCACCGCCCACCGCAGCATCACCGCCCCCCCCGCCCCCGGCCCGCTACAGTCGTGCTCCTCTCTCCTTCCCAAAGAGCACAGAACACATCAAATCTGCTTTCATTTTAAGTCTGCTGAAACGTGCTTAAGGAAAACCTTGCCTCATATATACGATGTAATTATTTTTCCCATCCCAAAATGCAAAGACTTTCTTAAAAGATCACTTCTTTTATGAAGTGATCTCCCCAGGAAAAATCATGAGAAGGTGTGTGTTCTTGTAACGTCTGCCCATATGGCTCTCACAGCACTCACACCCCACATAGCACAGTAATCTCTCCCCTGAGCTCCCTAAAAGCGGAAGCCATCTCCACGGGGGCCTGGAGAGGGAGATGCTTCCTAAAGCATAGGCTCTGCCTTATCTATGATGACCAGACGCAAATACAGCATCCAAAACCCACACCAAACGTTTCATGTGAAGTGCTAGGCTGAGGTCCTTTGATATTTAACCTGGGCAGAAAACTGTTCACTTTTACTTGAAATACAGGAAGAAGATGATCATCCTTGGACTTAAACTCATTGATCCTAAGAGATAAAATTCTCCTTGAGTCACATCACTAATAGAGGCGTTCAGATGGGAGATACTGAAACCGAAATTTGGGCCAGTGCAAGAGAGGGAGGTAGATCCTCTGGGAATGTTTGCGCTTCCCATTTTCCAAATCCGGTTACCCTTGGGCTGTGTCTTTGATGTTAATGTAGCTAAACCCCCAGGGAGACTGTCAGAATTTTATCCGAGGAAAACAGACACGGAATGCTGGGCTCTCTGATTGCTGGCCTCCTTAATCGGGAAGAAATTCACAAAAGGCCATTCAGTGAAACCCGGCTGTAAAGCTGTTGATACTGTTCTTTTCCAGGATGGTGTCCTACATATCCATCCCCACATCAGCAGAACCTCCCACAGTGCATCCCTACTCAAACTACTACATTTTTAAAATTTATTTATTTATTTATTCATTTATTTTTGGCTGTGTTGGGTCTTCGTTCCTGCGTGCGGGCTTTCTCTAGTTGCAGCGAGCGGGGTCTACTTTTTCATCGCGGTGCGCGGGCTTCTCACTGCGGTGGCTTCTCTTGTTGCGGAGCACAGGCTCTAGGCACGCGGGCTTCAGTAGTTGTGGCACACGGGCTCAGTAGTTGTGGTGCACGGGCTTAGTTGCTCCGCGGCATGTGGGATCTTCCCGGACCAGGGCTCGAACCCATGGCCCCTGCATTGGCAGGTGGATTCTTAACCACTGCTCCACCAGGGAAGACCCCACAAACTACTACATTTTTATTGGGTTACATTAACATCTGATATCCAAAGGATCTCATTTTTGCTTAGGGGAAGAGAAGTGATAAGCGTGCTTTAGAAATGCATTCAGGCTTCATCATGCTTGTTTTTCCTGGCTTATTTCAGGAAGGCAGTAAGTCAGGGGCCACCATATCAATAGAGGACTTTACATGCACGGGTGTGTGCCTGTGCCTGAGATACTTTGTCTCCACACATTTACAAGCCTCTTATCATCCACTGCTGGAGTCTGAGAGTGAGGGTCAACCACGGGGTGTCCTGGGGCCCAGGTAGACAGCAAAACAGAGGGCATAGCAGCATCAGGTGCAATGAGCCTTTCCTTTCCCGGGGGGAATTATGAGATTCCTTCCCTTTAGCTCTGCTGCTAAAACAAAATACCACAGATGGCGGGGCGGGGGGCTTAAACAACAGACATTTACTTCTGACAGCTCTGGAGGCTGAAGTCAGAGACCAGGGTGCCAGCACGGTTGGGGTGTCGTGAGAGCCTTCTTTCGGATTTCTGGGATGCAGACAGCCACCTTCTCACTCTATCCTCACATGCTGGAGAGAGAGCTCCGTTCTCTGCTTACAAGGACACGAATCCCATCGTGGGGGCCACACCCTCATGACCTCATCTAACCTTAATCACCTCCCAAAGGCCCCACCTCCAAATACCATCCCACTGGGGGTTAGGACTTCAACATGAATTTTGAACGCAAACATTCAGGCTATACCAAGACCACTGAAGTAGTCCTTCTGAAGACTGATCAAAATTAATGACCCATTTACATTTCTTAACATCAGTGATCTAATGATGTCACATGACAAAGAGGTACAACTTGATTCCTGAGCCAACATCCAGGCCAACGCGAAACCTCCCTGGGAAGAAATCAGGGCATGACCCAACGTGCATTAAGCCAGTGATGCCACAGTCAGAATGGCCTGTGACACCACGCTGCTCCCATGGAAACCCAGACAGACCGTGGCTGGTGCGCTCACCCCTGTGAGAATGTAACGCAGTCCCCGATTCTCTCAACCAAGATAACGGGCAAAATTAGTATGCTGTGCCAATAGAAGCCTTTGTGTTTCTTTTTATAGGTATACACGCACCTTAAATTTCTTTTCCTTTGAAAAGGAAAGCCTAGACAACAGATAACCATTTACCTTAGCTGACTGCCCAAGAGCCCTGGCCTCGAGCCCCAAGACTCATCTGCTAAGAGCAGGCCTTTGCTGCTCTGGTCCCCCAGGCTCTGGCCCCATGGGGCTGAGCAGTGGCACCGGAACGTCACCTTGGTGGACAGGCCTCGCCTGCACAGGCCGCCGAACCCCCTCTTGTCTGCCCCTAGCTCTGAGCTTTCTCAAGGCAGCCCCACCAGCACCCCTCTGGTCCTCCCCCAACCTCACAGCACAAGGGTCCTCACACAGGCCTGTTTCATAGCTGATCTAGGTCCTTGCTTTTCTTCACCTAGAGAATCAGAAATTCAGGAGATGGTCTGGGCAGAGTAGATGTGCTTTGCTGGGACAAGCTTCCCGGCCAGGCTTACTGCAGACCCAGGGGAGAGAGGCAGGCTGACAGCCGCTGACCATCTAGCCAAGCTCAACAAGGAGTTTCAGGAGCCCTCAGTTTATTTACAAACTGAGATGAATTCACCTTTTACATATAGCATCCAGGATGTCTCTTCTGAACTCAGAGCCAACTCAAGAAATGCCTCTCCATCCCTGGGACCTCTGTGCTGGGCAGGGTCATCCCCTCCAGTCTAGACGCCCCAGTACTGCCCCCGCCACCACTCAGCCCTTGGGACGTGCTGAAGGGAGGTCCCAGCCTCCTCCGCAGAGCCTCCCTGCCCCCTACGTGTGGCTACCTGTGCCCTGCCACACTCTGGGCCCTAAGGAGAAATGTAACCCTTCTCCATCTAAACCACCTGAAACTGTTTTTTATTAAGATTCCTACACTTTTTAACCATTTTGTCATTTCCAGTGGCTTCATCACCTCCTTCCCTGGGCATTTTTGCAGCCTCAGAGGATGGGGCTCAGGCACTGGGAACTGGGTCTGACAGTAAGCGACAGTAAGTTCCATTACAAGGTGTGATTCCAGACTTTCTACTTACAGACCATAACACTGCTTTGGGGCCCCGTCCTCAGGTTGAAATACCTGAGTATAAAAATATCTCTTTCTGTATGTGTCTCAACCTCTCTCTCTCTCTGCCACGTGCAGCATCTTGGGGATAACTTGTGTTTGTTTAAATAGCTTGCTTATAAACAACAAAACCTTACTATGGATGTATCCCTTAATGAGGTAAGAGCCTGTACAATATTGGTTTTCTGATACTTTTGTGAAAAAAGAAAAGCCCACAGTCCATGCTGTGTCGTTTTAAAAATTTTGCCAAAGGATAAAGCTCCAACGCATGACTGAGGAGAGGACACGGGGTCAGCAGTTCTTATCGGCAAGGTATCAACTGTTTACGTGGCAGCATCCCCTCCACTGACCAGACACACAACTCCTCTCGTCTTATTTTAATTAGGTTCCTGGGGGGAAGGAGAAAAAAGTCTATTCACATAGATTACAAAGAGGTAAAAACTGAATAAAAGCATACCATTAATTAAAGATGTCTGGGAAACGTAAGAATAGCTAGAGATACAGATATATAGATTAGATAGATACAGATACAGATGTAGGTCTATAACCTCACGGTCGATACTTCTATTTCTCATCCATGTTTCCAGTTCTCTCCTTCCAGGCACATGCCCCATTGGAGTCAGACACGGCCATGTGACTTGCTTCGCCAATTAAATATGAACAGGAATGACATCTGTCACCTCCAAGGAGAAGCTCTTAGAGGCAGTTTGTCATTCTCCCCTGCTCTCTTCCCCTCCTAGGGCAGACACTGAGGCTGCGTATTTGATGGCCCCTGAGTGTGGGAGACTGCAAATATCAACCCAATTTCTCCCCTTCCCTGAACCCACAAGCCCCCTGCTGTGTACTTTTGAGAGCTCCTGACTCTGATTCTGGGCTCAGCCAGACTGACTGTCATCACATCTCTCCATCTGCTATCAAGAAACTAAAATGACCTCTGAAGCAAAGCGAGTAAGACCATTAAACAATCGAAATGTGCAAATAAAACTGTACAGGTGAGTCTCTATTCTGATTACTGCAATCACGTTTCAGGTCTTAAGCTTAGTATTTTTTCAACATCCTAAGTTAACAAATTACTATGATTAATTAACATAACAGCAAGGAATGTATTGTTCAGTAAAGTGTGAGGGACTTCAGATTCACTGTAAAGATGGCGTTACGGAAAGCCAGAAACATCTATTACATCCTAGTTCCTATAATGTGCAAATCTAATTTTTGATTTGTGTGATGGTTCAGTGATGTTTTTGACGGCCCTTGTCGTAATAGTAACCTAGACTGTCCAGCAAATCAATAAGCCATATAAAAATGCTCTTTCACCATGGGAGTTCAGTTCCAATTTCTTACCTCTGCAAGCTGACACAAAGTTGGTGGTATTCAAGAGTTACAACAAATTGTGTGTGTGCGTGTGCGTGTGTGTGTGCATGCACTCGCACACATGGGCACAGGGGACATGTAAAGAAAAGCAATCATTTATACCATTATACCCCATTCAATGCTCATCACGACTGTTTTCCAAAAGTATCCAACAGGCATTACCCAAAGATGTGCAAAACAGAAAAAGTGAGCCTAGTGTCTGCATAGCCTTTCCAGATAAGTAGCAAAAGGACCAAGAACTCAGCTTAAAAACCGTGAGAAAAGTAGAGCCACAACTTCTTAGAAGCTAGACTTCAGCGGTAGCATTTCTAGATACCAAAAATAAACCAGGAAATTATTTATTTACATATATATACAGATATAAATAGACATATATATATTTCAGTGCTGACTACATATTCCAAATAGAATCTTCAAGAAAGAGGCCACATAACTCTGAAGACATTTGAAAAGGTGAGAACAGCATGAAATCAGGGTTTCCATTTTCCAGATTATAGAGAATATCACGATATCAGCACTGAGGTCGCTCACAGACACAGTAATCCTACTTTCCTCTTCCCAGGAGCAGAAATAAAAACAAAATTTCCTTTTTAAAGTAACATAATGATTATATTCATAGCGCAAGGAACTAATTTCTATCCATCGGTCAATTCACTGGAGAATATCTGAGTCGAGCCACATAAACCAACAGAAAACACTGTCATCACATTTAATCACGCAGCAGCGTCAACTTTCCGCATACTAATTCTTAATTATGACGCGCATATAGACGGAGACCCAATTCGATACGCAGAACAAGCTGCGAGCCCCGCGCCCTGCGCCCGGGAAGCTCACTGTCCTACCTGAGATGAGTGAGACGGTATCTTTCTCCCATGAGACGACAGTGATGTACGCCTCCACCGAGGAGGGGATAATGCACTTGAAGACCGCAACATTGCCTCTCATGGTTTTCTGGTCCTCCACACGGACTGTATAGGGCTCCCGTAAAACTGGAAGGCAAGAAGAGGACCCCGGTAACACACACAGGCTCATTGGGAGAGGATCCCATCTAAATATGCACATTGTATCTTACACGTATCAATTGCATCAAATATATTTATTGGAAAAAAATTTTTAAGCAACCTACATTTCATGTCTTAAAGACTTTCATTCTGTTAACAATAAACTACACTAAGAACTAAAAAGCATGAGTATATCTAAAAGCAGTTAATCTACTCTCTAAACACATCTGGACATGGGAAGTAGTTTCTTAAACAGAAGTTATGATGATGGGAAACTTCCCTCCATGTCCTCTGAGGACCAAGGAAAAAACGTCAGACTATCAAGGAAAAGAATTTAAAAATCAAGAAAGGCAACCTCTCCTGGGAATCCTCGAAACTAGGTGACAATTAAAACAACTCTTCCTAAGTAATGTTTATGACAGTTGCAAAGCAGTTTTGGAAAGAATCATTCTGCTTCCTGTCACTTAGGGAAGCATGCTGATTAAGGGAGCCTGCCCAGACATTCCCAACAGTAGGAGTAGCCCAGAAAGTGCCCAGAGGGGGTTTCCACAAACTAGATGTCATCCAGTGCCCACCCTGCAAGCCCAACTGCCTGGGTTCAAATCCAGGCCCTACCACTTTACAGTGAGCAAGTTCTCTTGCCACACATATAATGGGAATTTTGATAAAAATATCTACCAAGTAAGTCAATTCTGATGATTCAATCAGTTAATGCGGCTAAAGCACCCAGAACCATGCCTGCCGTGAACAGTTTGCATAAAGCTACCTGGATCCACACCATCACCTGGTGTGGGGAAGACCTCTGCTTCCAGGATAAGGAGACGTGGGTGCGTCTAATCCAGGTCATGCCTCCCTCCAGCTCTACAAATGTGGGCGAAAGACTTATTTCTCCAGTTTTATTTCCTCAAATTTGAAATGAGGGGTTGGGATAGGAAGATTCAAGGTCTGAATTCTGTAAGTCTATGATTTTTCTAAGTTATCCACAGAGACAACTTACCATCTAATTAGCTCTCTGAAAGTTTTAGTCATTTATTGGACAAATACGTGTCAAGAAAACTGGCCATAAAATTAATTTCAAAAGAAATTAATATCCCAACAGATATGAGAATGAGTTTCTAAGGGGAAATCTCCTAATAGGCAGACGTAAATAATGCTCCAGAACAAGCACTTTTAAGATCGGTGCTAGCTCTGTGATACGCCAAGTAGTTTAGTATCAGAGTTATGTCATTATTAAGATTGAAAAGAGGATGGCTCCCAGTACTGATGTTTAAATATTACTATATAATATCTTCCCAACGGGGAGAACTTTTTCATTCCTATCCCAAACCAGAGAGACTTTCAGAAGTTTAGGAATCTTCTGAGACCCTCATTCCTGCACTCTTTGTGCAATATGATGGGACGGTCCAGGTGGCAGTTCCACATCTGCAGGAGGTCCACTGGGCAATCATTCAGGGTACTCAAGAAACATCACTGTTATACGCAGAGGGAGAAACTGACTTTGTACACAAAAACACCTCGATAAATAGCCCTTTTGAGGGAGTGGAGGTCTACAGTCATAAATTGGAAAGAGGCAACAAAGAGACAGATGAATTAATCAAACTCCTCAATGAATGAGAATTTGGTCCTAGTGGGAGAATAGAAGACAGGAAATAGGAAAAGGAGCAGAGAACAGAAAACAATAGGGGGCTGGACAGCATGGCGAAGGCCAATAGAAAGAGCTCACTATCACAGGGATGGGGTCACCTAAGCAGGTATATGAATCCAATTTAAGTTTGTCTTTGCTGATGTGCGTTTCTAAGCTATAAAGTCACTCCATCTCCCCAGACCTTCAGTAAACAAACGGCAACAAATGGTGGGGGAATTTTTAATGGAAATCAAGGAAAGGAGCCAAGTTCTATGTCTCAGACAGGAAGGGGCGGGGACAAGAGAAAGTGCCTACAGAGAACGGGAGGTGGGCAAGAGGCTTACCCCCAGCAAGTTGCTTGCTAATGCACTGTGGTGCTGCTAGCCTGGGGCAGAGACAGGCTCCCCCACACTCCGCTGTGTACCCACTCCACCCATACCTCTGCCCAGGCCTCCACTGGATGCAGGGTGCCAGTGTTTGCTGGATGGGGCAAGGAGGAAGAGGCTGCGAAGGGCTCAGGGCACCAGGGATCAGAGGGGCAGCAGTGGCCACTGGGTGGGGTTAGGGAGGTGAAGGCCCAATGGGGCTTGGGGCACCCAGAGCCTGAGGAAAGGGTGGCTGGGAACCCACCCCAGGTGGGGTGGCATGAGACAGGACTCTCCAAGAGCTGAGAAACCAAGCCCCCAGGGCATGTTCCATTCTCCCATCACACTTCACTCACAGAACACAAATGGAAAGATAGAAGCATTAGTATTTCAAGATGGCAACAGGAAAGCTTGAAGCCTGAGTGCAGGGCCCTCAGCTTTGTGTGACCACACTGGTCCCATCCCATGAAGTCAGCCCTGATCCCAGTCTGCCTATGCAGCAATCAGAGGAAGTGGGAAGATGGGATGGAGAAAGTTTGCAGCACCGGGCATTGCCGAGGAAGGCAGGTCCTTTCTTGAGTGGTTGGATTCAGATGGCTCCCAACCCCCTTGATCCTTATGTCTGAAGTGATAAAGCATAAACAAATGTCCCAGGGTTGGATGCCTTAGGTACACCAGAAGACTCTGTGCAGGTAGGAGGGCTCTATGCCCGACGTCCATCCTACTGGGGCAATGGTTATCTGAGGCACAATGAGACCCTAAGGCACAACATCACTTTTATAGAAACTTGCGGGGGAGGTTGCTCTTTCATTTTGTAGCTGATTACTTAACTTGGGAGATGCTTTAAATATTCAGTTACATCTTGAACACACCCTCATGTCAAGGACTGCTCAGGGACTAAGGAGATCCTCACATTTTATGGAATAATCAACTGAAGAAAGAAAGAAAATTCACATGGCAGAACACCTGGAAGAAAACAGGCAAAGACTGAAGTGCACGGTCCTGAAAATGACTGAAGGTAACAGGAGTTCAGGGAAGGAGGGAATCTGGGTGCCTTGAGCTGGCCCTGAAGGACCAGAAGGACTGAGGAGGCAGAGAGGAAACGGGGAGAAGGGGAAAGGTGGAAGTGAGCACAAAATATTCCAGAGACTGAGGCACTGGCCCAGTGCTGTTTAGCCAAACCAGCCTCCCGACCACAGCCGCTGTGAACGGCCAGCAACAGGATCACGGAGGCCTCTGTGTCCTTCATCTAAATAACATCTACTTCACACGGTTGTGCATTGAACACAGAGGATGTCTCTAGAGGACTTGGCACAATGTCTAGCACATAGCCTGTCTGAGTCTCTCTGACTGCTGGCCGGAGAAGCCTACCTGAGCTGAAGACACTACAAGCTCTGGAACCTGCAAGAGGGCCTCGGGAAGGGTCCCGCAGCCTGTGTCCCTTTGATTCTGGCTTCATCCTTCTCTTTCCCCACAGACAGGCTTCCTCTGCTTTTCTGGGCCACGTGGAAGATGGAAGGTGTCTGGCCCACAGTTCCCAAAATCTCTCTCTCAAGATTTCAGTTTCAGAGGATACGGGAACTGACACACTAGCTTGGTTAACTGCCCTCCATCAGTTCAATCACCTGTGACCAGGGATTCAAGACCATTTTGCATGATGGGGATGCAAGAGACAATTAAGGGGGTTAATGTGGCATCTGGGCAGAGAGGTATATCGATGCCCACCATATGTGCAGCTATTATTAGCTACGGTTATTATATGAACATCAAGACAGCCCTCATAGGTCAGACACGTGCTATCACTAGCTTTTTCTTAAACCAACTTTAGAAGATATAAGTGACATTCAATAAGCTGAACTATTTACTGATGTTTTAACACATGTCCACACCCATGAAGTCACCACCATAACCAAGATAAAAATAGATCCATCGTCCAAAAGTTTACCTCCTATGGAGTCCCCCCTTCCCATCCTCTTTACAGGCAACCATGGATGTGCTTCCCGTCATTATAGATTAGTCTGCATGTTTTAGAGTTTATATAAACGGGATCATATAAGACATCTATACTTACCTGGCTTCTTCTATTCAGTATAACTACTTTGAGATGCCTCCCTGCTACTGCCTTATCAATAATCCATTCCTTTTCATCCCCTTGTGTGGATAAGTAACAACTTATCCATTTATCTGGTGATGGACTTCTCTCACCCACTTTTGGCCATTACAAATAAAGCTGCTATGAACATTCATGTAAAACTCTCTGTGTGGACATATGCTTTGGGTAAGTACCTAAGTATAGAATGGATGGAATATATGGTAGGTGTTTGTCTTTTCAAGAAACTAACTGTTCAAGGGGGCTGTACCATTTACATTCCCACCGGAAGTTTATGAAAGTCCCAGGTGCTACATATTCTCACTAACACTTGGGCGGTCATTGTTTTTAATTTTAAATATGCAGAGGAATCTATATCCTTGTGGTTTTAATTTTCATTTCCTTCAAGGTTAATAATGCTAAGCATCTTTCATGTGCTCACTAGTCACTGCATATCTTTTCTGTTGCTCTACCTCTCCAAATTGCTAACCCATTTTTTAAAATAGGGGTGTTTGTTTTCTTATGATTATTTAGATTTCATTATATTTCTGGATAAAAGTCCTTTAACAGATATATGACTTGGAAGTATTTTCTCCCAGGCAGTGGCTTGCCTTTCTATTCTCCTAACAGTATCTTTAAATGAGCAGAAGTTTTTAATCTTGATAAAATTCAATATAACAACTTGTTTTATATGGATTTAACTTTTGGTGTCACATCTAAGAAATTTTTAAATAACTCAAGGTTGCAAAAATTTTCCCCCAATTTTGTCTTTAAAAGTTTATTGATTTATATTTAGATCTAAGATCCATTTTGAGTTAATTTTGTGTACAGTGCAAAGTGTGGACTGAAGCTTGTTTTTTTGCACATGGATATAAACATTTTCCAGCATCACTTGTTAAAATAACTTTCTTTTTTCACTCAATTCCCTTTGCACCTTTGTCAAATTTCAGGTGTCCATGTATGTATGGACCAATTTCTGGATTCTATTACTTATGTTTATAATAATTATCTTTATAATAAGTCTTAAAGTCAAATAGCATTAACCCCCTTAAATTATTATTTTTATTTTTCACAGTTCTTTTGGCTATTCTTGGTCCTTTGTATTTCAATATAAATTTTAGAATCAACTAATTAATTCCTATTTGTTAAAAAAAAAAGGCTGCTGGGTTTTCACGGGGATTGTATTGAATCTATAGATCATTTGGGGGAGAACTGACATCTTAACAATACCATATCCTCCAACTCATAAAATACTATTTCTCTTCTTTATTTCTCTCAGAAATGTTTTGTAATTATCAGTGGAAGTGTCTTCCACATCTTGGGTCAGACTTATCTCTAAGTATTTCTTGTTTTTTGATGCTATTATAAACAGTATTTAAATTTGTGTGTTTGTGTGTGTTGATCTTGTATACCACCATTTTGATAAACTCATTTAGTTCCAGTAGGGTTTTTTTTGTAGAGGCCAGCAGATTTTTTTAAAATTAATGATTGGAATCTACAAATAAAAACAGATGAATTTTTTACCATCAGGATGTCTTTTACTTATTTTTCTTGCCATATTGCATTGGCTGCAACCTCCAGTACAATGTTGAATAGAAGTGGTGAAAGCACACATCTCTGCAGTCTTCATATTTGGGGGAAAGCACTTAATCATTAACCATTTAGTATGATGTTAGCTGTAGTAGGATTTTTTTTTAATCAAATTTCTCTTCTACTCCTAGTTTTCTGAGAGTTTTTATTATAATAGGATGTTGCATTTTGTCAATGGTTTTCTGCACCTATTGAAATAATCACATGGTTTTTAATGTGTTAATGTGGTGAACTGCCTTGATTAATTTTCAAATGTGAAACCTACCTTCCATTCAGGAGATAAGCTCTTTTTATATGTTGTTGTGTTATCCTTTTTATATGTTGTTGGATTCAATTTGCTAAAATTTTGTTTAGAATTTTTACATGTATATTCATGAGGAATATTTCCCTTTCTTTGTTTTAGTATCGTGGTAATGCTGATCTCCTAAAATAACTTGGGAAGTAGTCTTTCCTCTTCAACTTTCTGGGAGAATTTGTGTAGAATTTTTGGTATTTCTTCCTCAAATATTTGGTAGAATAAAGAGTGTATCCATTTGAGCCCGGAATTTCATTGTAGGAAATTTTTCTATTACAAATTCAAATTCTTTAACAGATATGGAGCTATTCAGCTATTTCTTCTTGAATGAGTTTTGGCATTTTATTTCTTTCAAAGACTTTCTCATTTTATCTAAGTTATTTGATTTACTGACATCCCCATGTTCTTAATATTCTATTATAATTTAAATATCTGTACAATTTTGCCTACTATAGAATATTGATGATTATACATATATATTGATTATATCTGTAGAATAGTAATGTAACCTCTCTCATTCTTGACACTGATAATCTGTCTTCTCTCTTATTTTCCTCTTCAGTCTGGCCAGCTTACCAATTTTATTGATGTTTTTCAAAGTAACAACTTCTGGCTTCAGAGATTTCCACTCTAATCTTTGTTATTTCATTTTTGCTTATATTGTATTTAATTTGTTCTGGAATTAAGACCACTTGAGATCTCTATTTGAGACCATTTTCCCTTCCCAATGTAAGTTTTTAGAACTATAAATTTCTCCCCCTAAGCATTGCTGTAGTGGCATGCCCAAAATTATTAGATGTTGTACTTTCATTTTTATTCAGCTCAAAATACTTTCTCATTTACTTTGTTTTTTTCTTTGACACAGATTATTTAGAAGTATGTTATTTGGTATCCAAATATTTGGGGATTTCCCAGAGATCTTATTGTTAGTGATTCTAATTTAATTCTATTGCAGTCAAAGAACATACTTTATATGACTTATTTTTTTTAAATTCGTCCGATTCTTGTTTCATTCATAATATGATTTATTTTAGTAAATATCTGTGTTTTCTTGAAGAGAATATGTATTGTGCTATCACTGGATGGAATGTTCTGTATTTGAATGTCAATTGGGTCAAGCTGATTAACAATGCCATTCAAGTATTCTTTATTCTTGCTTATTTTCTATTTCTGGCAGTTATTAAGAGAGTGGGGGCTTCCCTGGTGGCACAGTGGTTGGAAGTCCGCCTGCCAATGCAGGGGACGCGGGTTCGTGCCCCAATCCAGGAGGATCCCGCATGCCGGGGGGCAGCTGGGCCTGTGAGCCATGGCTGCTGAGCCTGCACATCCAGAGCCTGTGCTCCGCAGCGGGAGAGGCCACAACAGTGAGAGGCCCGCGTACAGAAAAAAAAAAAAAAGAGAGGGGTATTGAAATCTCTAACTATAAGTTTTGATTTGTCTGTTTCTTCTTGCAGTTCTATCAGCTTTTACTTCATGTATTTTAAAGTTCTCTTATAGGTGCATAAAATTTATAATAGTCATACCCTCTTAATTAATTGAACTTTTTTTTTACAAAATGGCCTTCTTTAGCCCTTGTAATATTCTTTGCTCTGAAATATACTTCGTTTAATATTGACATAGTTACTCCAGCTTTCTTCTGATATTTTCTTTTAATTAGACTGATTAGATTGATGATTTGATTTCTGTCTGTGTGCTGTTGTTGTTTCAGATAAAAGGGTACATTTTGTCTCTGCTACTCGATCTCGGCCATACGCAGAGGCCCCAGTCAGATGTTATTAAGCACAGTTCACTAAGGAGGAAGCAATCACTAGAAATGTTTTGACTTGACCAAGGTCATATAGCTGATTACCGTTTGCTAAGTAGAAATGCGGCATGGGCAGGGCAGTACTGCTTCAAGGGATCCGTGTGCATTTCACTCCTTAGAACAAAAAGGGCAAGAAAGTATTTTATGTGAAGGAGAACTAGGATTGCTGATTAAGGAGACAAGATGTATGAACCTTCCCTGTTTTGTTGACAGTCAGACCTAAGTCAAAGTCACTGAAAACTGTTAAGAATAAGAATTCCCTGTACTTACAAAGGAGAGATGATGAAGCCATTTACCTAATGGATTATTCCAGGAAAGTTCCAATGCCAATCTAGAGGCACAGAGACATTTCAGATGACCCGATACACAGGAGGATACCCCTGAGTCAGTGCTCATTCCACTCAAAGCTGCACTACAGCCATCATTGGGTAACATACACATCCCTCACCTGCCCTTCTGAACAGCCATCCAGTTTTGTACTAGCATCTACATAAAAGTGATGAAACCAGATTTTCCAGCATCCAATAAATAATCTAAAAGACTACTACAACTATAATGTGTTCATATTAAGAAGTAAAATTAAATGAGAAAGGTAATTTCAATGGGGCAACATGACTATCCATCTTGTAAGTTCAAACTGACAGAGCAATCATGTGTATGATGGGCCTTAGATGTCAAGAATAACAGCACACAGACAGAAATCACATAACTCAGTGGAAGGGGCGGGGGTAGTAGCATAGATGCCAGACAAGATGATGGAACTTCCATCCCTTTAAAACCTACGTGGTCATGCAAAGACAATCAATTCTATGAGAAATTTAGAAAATAGCAGTTAAAACAGAAGTAAGCATTTAATTCTTTTATCTGACAGGAAACCTAAGACAGAAATAGCAGATTAATACAGACAAGTATAGCTGTTTGAAGTTCCAGGTTTTACTAGAAGTGGTACTTTGTAGTTTATGAAGATGTTTTTATGACACACCACTAAACTTGTTAGCCTGCCAGGTAAAAGGCATCCGCGATGTCTCCCTGTTTGTCAGGTTTAGAAGTTCCTATACAAATTTCATTTGCTTCATTTTAATTATTCGGGGTATCAACTTTTCATATCTCTTGATTAAAGCCAACCTTTTTCTTCCTTTCTTAAATGCATTTTTGTGCATGTCTTGAAATTCATGAGCATGTCATGGAGATCAAAATATAGCTGGGAAATGACTAGCTAGCAGAATGAGTCACAGTCTAATGTTTGATTCCTTACATCGAAGAGATCACATGCAGGAATTCAGAAACATTTCATATTTTGCTCGTGTTGTGATGTCTTCAAACGGCACCTCCACACTTGCTGCAGAAATTATTACAAAGTTCCCCCAGCTACCTGGTGTATACGTCAATAATCAAGGTCACATTCTCTTTTCCTAGTCACTCCATTATGTCAGTTTACCATAGGATTTGAAAGCCTAGGCTTAAAAAAATGATAAAAACACTGCTTTCTAACTGGTGTCTAACTGTGTGTATGTTTTGGGGGGCTTTATTAAATCTATAGAATGACACAATATGTCCTGTATGTACAACTTTTGACGTCTGTGAACCTCAGGCTGTATTCCTGGTTTGGCTTCTATCTATGGCAATTAAAATACAGTATGATGTTAAAAGGAACATAACTAATTCAGGGTTTATTTATTGAACAACATTCCAGCAACATGTGACACAGTCAAAAATGTTAAAAGAGCCCTTTTTATTTCACAAGGAACAGAAGAATATTAGACTGATGCTATTTTACTGATGGTAAACATTGATGCTATGGTTTATTCCAGTAAAATTCCTTGTCCTCTGTTCTCCCTTTGTCTTCCTCACTCCTCACACTGCCTGCCTCTGGGACAGAGTTGGGTGGGGAGGAGTGAAGAGGGAGACAGGAAACAAACACAATGAGCTTGGACGCACTGAAAGTTTTAGTCACTGTATCAGCTGGTCAAAAGACAGTAAGTCCGGGATATAGTTTAGACCTTACTAACTTGATATCACTAATTTCAAGTTTTAGTTCCAGCAACGTAAGGCACTCCAAAATCCAGTCAAAAGATGCTCTGACATCTCAAAGTGGCCATCAGTATCACACTGAACGGATGACAGGGTTTTCATAGATTCTCAGCTGATGATTCTCTCCTCCAATTTTTTTACAATATACTCAGCAAATGTCATAGTGCCTGGGACAGAGGCCAACTCTCCATTGTAAATTTTGACCCAACTTTATTTGTCCATTGTCTGACTCCCTCATAAGGACTATGTCCATGAGGCCATGTACCAGGCCTTTTTACCCATCTACTCCCTGCACCTGGCACAGTGCCTGAATCAAAATAGAAGCTCAAGGAATATTTGTTGAGTGACAACGTTAAAACCGACCCAAGAATTGTACTGCAAACTTAATGTCAGTGCCACAGCAGGGTTTTCCCCACTTCCACAGTGTTTAGTGACTTACAGAAATAGAGTTGCAAAGGTTTACAAATGCATTGAATGCTTTTTTGACGTGTCTTGTTCAAATAGCAGAAATGTTGAATAAAAGTCAGTCAGCAAAAAGCTAGAGGTGATATTTGCAGGCCTCTGCATGCTTGTTTCCCTGAGGAAGAGAACCACTAATTTCGAGTTTTCATTCCAAAAATGTAAGGCACTCTGACATCTCAAGGCAGCCATTAGAAGAGTGAACTAAGGATAGGATTTTCATTGGTTCTCAGCTGATAGCATTTTAATATTTGTCATTGCCCACCTGGACCCCCAGCAGGCAGAGAACGAATAAAGGTTGAGGAGCCGTACTCACCAGCCTTGATGTGGACATCCTGACTTCGAATTTTCCCTGAAGGATTTTCAGCTGTGCAATAGTAAGTATTATCATGGATTAAGGTACTAAAGCTTGAAGGAGGGAAGGGGAAAATTTGGAGAGTGCCGTTGGGGTGGACGTGGCGGATCCCGGGGACATCGTAGATCTCCTCGCCCGTTGCTAGGTACCATCTGAGAGACACAGGAGGGATGCCTGCAGCAGGGCAGGGCACCAGGGTCCCCGTGGTGCTCGCAAACACTACCTCTTGCAGAGATGCATTGACAAAGTAGAGGCTGGAGTGAAGGTCCTCACTGAAAACTACAAGAAGACAACACAAGAATATGTCAGTAAAGTGCACCTTCTGAACTCGTCCTTCGATCAACTGGCATCAAGAGGTTATTCTGAGAAACAGACACGAGGCTCAACTAAAACCAAATCATTCGAAATTGCTCAACCTACTGTGGACAGAGAGGCACCATCTTCATAGTTTGTACACGAGTTACATTATCCTGGGTCTTAAACTTTAAATAGATTACTCTTCAGCTCTGTGTCCCATGCCCTGTTCTGTCTCCATGGTACTGACCACTATTGGAATTTATATTGGGTTTTGTATTCACTTACTGTCTGTCTCCCCTTCTAGAAGGTAAGGCCCATGAGAACAACGTTGTCATTTGCTCACACTATTTACCTGGGGCACAGAGCAGAACATCCCGTGGCGGCTGAAGAAGCAGCAGCTACATGACTGAATAACTAGATCCGGTTGCTAGGATCAAATTGCTCTGGTTGAAAGGTACATTGAGAGCTAACGTTGAATGAAATTAGCCACAAATTTTAAAAATTAAAATTGAAGATCATATGTAAAGCATTTTAAAAAGGACAGTTGGTTTTCTGAAAATCAAATCCAATCAACAATGCATTTTTTTTATTGAAAATATGTTGCAATGATAAAGAGAACTTCAACAAAGTATCATTCAATTCCACCAGCCTATGGCAGATTCTGTTCCGATTTTCCTCTTCTGGCCCATCCACCTACATGCCTATATAATTACACTATATCATAATGTGCACACATGAAACATGCAGTTTTTACAGACTCTGTTTCATACTCATAACACTGTTTCGTACACGTAATGCCATGTTTCACAGACTTCGTTAAGTACAGCTGACCTTGAACAACACTGGTTTGAACTGCATGGGTCCACTTATACACAGATTGTTGTCAATAGGAAATACTACCGTATTACACCACCTGCAGTTGGTTGGATCTTCAGATGTGGAGGAACTACAGATATGGGGGGCAGACGATAAGTTATAGGCACCTGCACAATTTATATAATGTGATTTTCTTAACTAGTTCCCTGACCTGGGCTACTTCTTTCTAGTTTAATTACCACAAATAAAGTGTCTGCAAACATTTTCATGCATTTATTGACTGCTTACATTGCCCTCATTTACAGTTGTAGAGTGTCCTTTACATGAAGCAAAGAAACTCAGTTTCTGGAATCCAAATATTAAACAAAAGGTGTATAAATGTCGTGAAGACCTACCTTTTAGACACTGGTGTTTATATATGGCTTTCTAAGAACAAATGCATACCAGGTCACATAGTCACAAGAGAGTAAAGAAGCCCTAGACATTTGGAATTAATCTCACTGGGCAGAGATGAGAGTAACGATTACTGAGTGCCCAAGCCATGTCAGGCAATGTTATGAGACTTGAAGTGTTATTTCATTTACTCCTAGGCACAGCAGTCCTGCCAGTTGAGCCCAGGCTCTGCTCCACAGAGGATGAGGTGGAGACTCAGAGGGGCTGTCAATGAAGCAAGGATTCAGGGTAGGAGGTTGCAGAGCCAGGATTCAGCCTCCCTGATGAAGATTTTATTTCATTGCATGGCTGCCTTTATTGTACGAAGCCAAATCGTGGGCAAGCTGTGTTCATGAGATTTGCCCTACTCCAGATAGCTTACTTGGAGAGCTACCTGCTTTCTCTTGGTCTCTGTAACTAGCGGTGACCACGAGTTTGCCCACAGCCCATGCTGCCTATCTCTGAGCTGGCAGCAGAGTGAACTCCATTAGTCAAAAAATGGCAGAGAAAACTACACTTCGTAAAAGTGACAGATTTACTCTAAGAGAAGACAGGCAGGGGTATTCATCAAGTAGTAACTGTTTGATGGTTTTCTTCCCCAACCATAACTAAAGCCTTTAGCAATGCTCCATAAATCAGAATATGGAAAGCATTGCTAACTGAGAAATTGGTTCAGACCAGAAGCATAGTTAATAGTTGAACATTGTAGCTTTCAGCTCAAATAAAAATGCTGATAGTAGCACTGTGGTTTTGAGCTTTTTAGAAAACTGACATCACCCCAAACATATTGCTAGGAACGAGGTAACTGTCACTCTTGAGGCTAATTCCACCTCAATTCTTTTTTTCCCTACCCCCCGTTACTCTTCTGTCAACTGAATTGTAGGCGATTCAAACTAAGTAAAATTTAGTCGTATTTGAATTTATTCTCTTGTGTCCTAAAAGTGGCCTTGTTAAGAATAGCAGTCTTCGAAAATGTGAATGTATGTAAGAAATATTTCTTAATTAAATATATAGTTTTCTATTGTCAACCACATTCTAAGAGCCAGCCTATAAAATTATTTAAATGACTGTGAGAAAAATGCAAAACAAATGTTTAATCCTAGTAGTTAAAGAGATAAGTGACCTATGGGGGATTACTGTCATTTCTCCTTACATTTTTTAGATATTTCACATTAGTCTTTCTATTTCCCACCACTGGGTTTAATAACATAACATAAACTCACTTTCTAAGATACACATCATATGGTCACAGGCAAAAGAAAACCCAAACTATATTCCAACAGCTTTTATTTCTTCCATCTAAGGGACCATCCATCTGCTTAAATAATAGTACTTAAAGTGCTGAATGCACTTTAAATACGGTAACATTTGCTCCCTCCAGTAAGGGCATGGGCAATCTTAATGTGAATTGTGAGTGTATGTGTGTGTGTGTGTGTGTGTGTCTGTGTGTGTGTGTGTGTGTGAAAGTTCCTTGAACATAACTGCAGTTTATTAACTGAGAGCTAAACAAAATGCTTGGCAGAATCTTGTTGTGAGATTCAAGGTATAAAATCCTGGCGTACGAACGCTAAGGGCATAAAAGGAAGGGGCTTTGGAGAATTGTTTCTTCGTTTGCAGATTTCTCCATATTTTTTTATCGTTATAACAGATGGTATAACCAAGACTCCCATGACAAACATAAAGGAGAATGTTACACTAAAAAGAAAAATAAGTCAATATTGTTTTCTTTAAAATCCACATACGGCAAAGTGAAAAGAAGAAACATGGGAGAAACTTTGCAGGAAGCAATGATACAATCAGTTATTCATGTGACAGTATTTATTGAGCACCTGTTATATACCAGGCCTTGTGCAAGGTCACAGTTACACACATTTGCAGGAGTCATGCTACTGCTTTTAAGGAATTTTTGGTCTAGAGGGTACCATGGTCATGTAACGAGATCAGCGATAATTATATATTTTGCTGAATGCTGTGACAGAGTTATCAACAAAGTGCTACAGATGCATAAATGATAGAGAAACTAACCCAACCTGGGGAAGATAAGGGTAGATTCCCAAAGGAGAGGGAAAAACAGATTCTAGGCAGAGGCATTAACATACTAGGACACTGAGTTGTCATAGGCAGGAGAGAAGTGAGAGGACACTGGATACCAGGAACTTGAGGGCAGAACCAACAGTGACACAGATTTGGGAGAGGAAGCTTGAGGTTCTTTATATTCATTTATTCTGTACGTACATATTCAGCACCTAGTAAGTATCTGGCGCTTGCTAAGGCCGTGGGACACGCTAAGGACCGAGGCTTGGAGGGTGATCCTGGGAGCTTCTATTTCAGAAGCTTATTATAAAGTCTGGATCATGAGGGGTGTCAGATCTCAAGCTAAGAGGCATGTGCTTAATTCTGAAGACGGTAGGACAAGAGGGAGCCCCATTCCTAGGCATACACACAAGCGAAGTGAATGCACATGTCCATGCAAAAACTTGTACACAGATGTTCAAAGCAGTGTTATTTATACTAGACAAATGTGGAAACAACTCCAGTGCCCATCAACTGAAGAATGGATAAACAAAAGCTGGTATATCCATGCAATGGAATTTTACTCAGCAAAAGAGATAGATGAAATACTAATATGTGTTACAGACATGAACAACTCTTGATAACATTATGTTCAGTGAAAAGAGTGAGTCACAAAAGAGCACGTACTGTGTGATTACATGCACATGAAATGTCCAGAACAGGGAACTCTATAGAGAAAGAAAGTAGATGGATGGTTTACTTAGGGGTGGAGGTGAGGGGCTGGGGAGCAGGGTGACAGCTAAAGGACGCAGTGTGTCTTTCTGAAGTTATTACAGTGGTCTAAACTTAGCTGTGATGAAGGTTGTGCATGTCTTTGAATTTACCAAAAAAAAAAAAAAACCCCACTGAACTGTACAAACAGATGAATGTTACTGTATGTAAACTACATCTCAATAAAACTGTTTAAAAAGTCGGAAGTCAATGAAAGTTTTGACACAGAACAAGCAATTTTCCAGACTGTCGTTTTGGAAAGTGAACGCTGGGTGGGGGTGGGGATGAAAACTGGAGGCAGGAAGTTTGGCTGGGCTGCTGTGGGTGGCCCAGGCCCTCCGGTGCTTTGGTGCCGTGAAGGGAGGAGAGAGCCTAACTCTACAGGTGTGTCTGATATGGTCCGGCCAGAAAGTGTGGGCAGGGCACAGAAGTAACGAGAGTGAGGGAGGATAAGGAACAAGTCAATGTGATCCAAATTTAATAGCTTGCATGCCTGGTTGCATAGTTACACTATGAACGCAGATGGAGAACATACAAGGCAGAGCCAGCTGGGGGAAGGAAATGACAGTGCCAGTTCTACTGAAGTTAAGGGGGCACTGCTTCGGGGCCAACCACTAGCCAGCTGGGAATCGGAGTGCAAGATCTCCGATTCAGACAGAGATTCCACAGTCAAGGAAGCTGAAGCCCATCATTGGGTGAGATATATCAAGGAGAGACAAAAAAAAAAAAAAAAAAATAGAGATGGATCCTCAGGGAAAGTTAATACATAAAAAGTGAGCAAAGGATATTTGACCATGGACTTGCACCCAAAATACATAATGAACTCCTCCAGGTCAATAAGAAAACCATAATCTAATTAAAAATGGGCAAAAGGCTTAGAGGGTCACTTCACAAAGGCCAATATTTAAATGGCCAACAAGCACATGAAAAAAAGAAAAAACCTCAATGTCACTGGTCATCAGGGAAATGCAAATTAAAAGCACAAAGAGTTACCACTACACAACAATGACTAAAATGGAAAAGACAGACTATATTGTGTCCCAAGGATGTGAAGCAACATGAAACACATTCACTGCAAGCGGGAATGTAAATTGATTGATAAGGTCATTATGGAAAACTGTTCCTCAGGAACTACTACAGCTAAACCTAGGCCTACCCTATGACTCAACAATTCGATTCATAGGTATTTATCCAACAGAAATGCATGCATATGCTCATAAATATTACACACTGGAATATTCACAGCATTACTATTTGTGGGTCCCAAACTGGAAACCACTCACAATATCCATCAGTAGTAAAATATGGATAAATATATTGTTATATATTTGCACATCAAATCATTATATAAAAATAAGAATGAACAATCTACAATTACAAAACTATTATGAAACCACAACCATAAAGTTGAAGGAAAGTAAACAGACACAACACGAGTGCATACATTATTATTCCATTGATACCAAGCATAAAAGAGGAAAAACTAATCTATGATGTTAAGAGCCAGGATAATAGTAATTCATGGGGTGGACACAGAGAATAGAAATGGCATGAGGCGGCATCCAGGATGCTGTCTGTGTTCATTTTCTTGACCTGGGTGCTAGGTACACTGATGTGTTCAGCTGATGAAAATTTCATTTAGCTGTACTCTGTGAAATGCACACTTCTCTGTATGTATTCTATACTTGACTTAAAACATTAAATATTTTTAAAAAATTAAATATTTTAAAGAAATGGGAAAAGAGAGAAACATCATGAAGATAAAGAAGACGTTATGAGATAAGTAGCCAAAATGTTAGAGAAAATGATGCCTTAGAAACAAAAGGACAGCATTGTGAAATGTCAACCAGCCGTTTTCAACTGTGTCAATTGCTTCACAGAGATCAGAAAACATGCAAATTGAGTATATCTATTTTGAATGAAAATACCATTTAGGATCAAAATAATTTTATTGATTTCATAGGAATCTGTGAGTGTATATGCTTAGTAAAATGAACTGCTTCTATAAAGCTCTTCCCAAATGAAAAGGAATATACCTAAGCCTCAGGTAAATATTATCTAGAAAGCATAACACTTAGCTGATTCTGAGACTCCAAAATGTTTTCACATTTGAATAAATGCTTTGAAATTTAGTGTCATCTTGATCAGACAATCTGAAAGCAGATAAATGGATGGTCTCATAATGACTTGGAAAGCATTCCAAACGTCTATGAAATAATTCCAAGTTAGGTTATAAAAATATGCTCATATGTTACAGCAATTGTGCATTTAACTCTAATATATTTCAGTCATTCTATCTATTCCCCAGCACTAAAGCAACAACGGAACTGTCCAAATAAGAATTGGATAAAACTTCATAATGACCCAGAACTTAAAACTATGAAATTCTGTCTTTGTCCATGATAAAACAAAATGAAACAAAACAGGAAGTGGATTTACCCTCTTCTATGTAAACATTCATGCAATACAAAACAGTAAGCTGTAAAAGAAGGAAACAAATGAGATGGGGCCCACTAGCATCCAGCTTAATGCCTGGAGAAAATTCACAAATCATCCCAACAGGAGAAACCTAAATAGAACTTGGTGGAATTTCTGAGTTGAAGCGTGGGGAGGCCAAGCACACTGGATTTACAAAGCAAAGAGACGGAAGTTGTGTGCAGAGGGAACTCCAACAATCTGAAGAAGTTTCCTTTTGGTGAGTCTTTAGCTGTGGACAGATATTTACAGGTGTGTGAGGAAACTACTGATGCTGCAAAGAAACACCAGAAAGGAGCAGCTGGAAAATTCCTGAAGCTCAGGGGAGGCACTAGTTCATGTTCCATCCAGAGAGGAAAGAACTAATATATGGGGTACCAGATAGAGTACTCAGAAGTGTATGACCACTACCGTGGGGGCCAAATTCATCATAACAAAGTTTAAAAGGGATCCCAGTATGGATTCCAGAAGGCATTCAATTGAGTTCAAGTAACTTAACTGCATGACCAACAAATTTCAATGCTGGTTAATGAAAACAAACAAAATCCAATAATCAATCATGTGAAGTTTACAATATCTGACATCCAATAAAACAAGTAGACAAGCAGGAAAATATGACCTATTATCAGAAGTAAATGTATTCAATAGAAGCAGACACGGAAATGACAGGTGATAGAATTAGCAGGCATGGACATTAAAATAGCTATTATAAATATTCTCCCAATATCATCAAGATGGTAAGGGAAAGCAAGGGAATACTGATGAGAGAAATGGAGACTATAAAAATAGCCAAAAATGAAACTTCCTGAGATGAAAAATACACTATATAAAATGAAACACAGGCAAATGGAATTAATAGCAGATTATACCTTGCAGAAGAAAATATCAATAAACCAGAAGGCAGAGCAATAGAAACTACACAAATTGAAAGACAAAGAAAACAGGCTTAAAGACAGTAAACATAAAATCAGTGAGATGTGAGACAATATCATGTGGCCTAATATATGTATAATTGGAATTCCACAAGGGAAGAGGTCAGACAGAAATTTTCTTAAAGAATTAATATCTAACATTTTCAAAATTTAAGGAATGCCAGAACCCCAAATACCCCATAAATTCAATGAACACCAAACAGAAGAAACACAAAGAAAATCACACCATGACACATCATAATTCAATTGAGGAAAGCTAGTAAAAAAGAGAAAAATATTAAATGCAGCCATTTAAAAAAAATACACATAGCATGTGGAGAAAGAAAGGTAAGAATGATGCCAGACTTATCAGAAACAATGCAAGCCAAAAGACAGTGAAGAGAAAGAAATTTTAAAGTATTATTTAGAAAGAAAAAACCTTCCAACCTAAAATTCTATGCCCAGCCAAAAAAAAAAAAAATTATAAATGAAGGCAAAATAAAAATGACTTTTCCAACATCCAAATACTTAGAGAATTCATTGACAATGGATCAGCGGTACAAGGAATGTTAATGGAAGTCCTTCAGGCAAAAGGAAAATGTTACCAGATAGACATTTTTGACTTCTCAAAAATAATGAAGACTAACAAAAATGGTAAATATATGGGTAAATATACAAAACACATTTCTTCATTTAAAAAAATAATCAAAAGACAATTTAGTGTTTAAAGCAAAATTGATGATAATGTACTTTGGAGTATAACATATATAGAGAGATAAAATGAATGACAATATAAGCATGAAGGCAGGTGGGAGGAAGAGAATGACAATCTACTGTCTTAAGTTTCTTCTACTGTACATCGTGTTGTAATATTATTTGAAAGCAGGCCATGTTAGTTTAAAGATTTATATTGTAAACCCTAAAGCAAACACTTAAAAAACAAAGCAAAACTTAGATATTAAACCATTCATGTAGATAAAATTGATCATTAAAAAAATTCCATTAACACAAAAAGAAAAATAAACCAGAGTGGATGAAATAAATAGGAAGCATTATCAAGATGGTAGATTTAAACCTAACCAAATTGGTGTTCACATTAAATATAAATGGCCTAAACACTCCAATTGAAAGGCAGAAAATGTCAGATTGATGAAAAATCAAGACTTGATAATATGTAATCCAGGAGAAACCCATTTTAAATACAAAAAAAACCAAGTAGATTAAAATTAAAGGGATAAAAAAATATACCATGCTAACACTACTCAAAAGAAAGCTGGAGTGGCTACACTAATATCAAAGTAGATTTCAGGATAAGGAATGTTACTAAGATGATTTTTTTCTAATGATAAAGTGATCAACTCAAGAATACATGACAATCCTAAATGTTTATGTGTCTAATAAAAACTTCAAAGTACATAAAGCAACTCTGCTAGAATTGGAGGGAGGAATATCAAATCCAGAAGGAAAATTGAGAACTGGGTTTCTTTCTTTTTTAGTGCTGATTGCCATTGGGTTGATATATCAGTGTTCTTTGTTGAGATTTTATCTGCCTTCTTGTATATTTTGATGTTAAAAAATTGTGCATAGAAAAAATTCAATCTTACCTCATACTGATGGTTTGCTAGGGTCCAGCCAGGCCAGCCTCCTCAGTGCCTTGGGAAACCCACTCCCACCTCAGAGCCAGAACAGATACTGAATGCCTTGCTGGAATACTTCACCATCCTTCACCCAACTCATTAAGACTCATGCTTTGACCCTCAGCTTAAACACCATTTCCTTAGGGATTTATCCCTGATCTTCTACCTCCCAGACTGGACCCCATGCCCTACCTGTCAGCTTCTTGCTTCATTCATTCATAGTCTCAGCTTAGTTGTTTAGTGTGTGTCTCCAACACTGTTGAAATCTACAAGAGTGTCACGGCATATAGAGGATGCAACCTTATTCTTTTGTATTTAGTGAACAGACTAGTACACAATAGAAGCCTTCAAATTTTTATTGAATGAATAAATAAATCTTTAAAAAAATATGGTTTTCATACCACATATAGCTAAAAGATTCCTTTTAAGGAAAAATAATCTGTATTTCATATGCATCATCTATTTTAATTTAAATTCCATTATAAAGATGTTAAGGGACAACAAGAATTAGTAGCTGAAAGAAGACTTTCTCGGATATTATAAGAAGAACACATTTATGAGATTTTTAGCTACTCTGTGTGAGAATGTTCTTTTTATCCAATATGTGTGCTGATTTTTCAATAAGGAAGAAAAAAAGTTCAATTTTGCTATGTGCTTTACAAATCTCTGGAGGAAAAAAAATAAGAAAAATGTTAATATTTTACCCATAAAATGTCTAAGTATTGTTTCCAATATCCTTCTAGAGAATTATTTCCATGTGTGTCTAGGGAATTCATTTTAGAGATGAAGTCTCGCTGTCCCTTCAGATGAATGAAAGTCACCCTCAGTAACATTGCTGGCAGTTACGTGTACAGTTTCAGAGAAGAATGCAGCCTCTGTAATGAATAATACGTGTGTAGTTTGCTATGTTCCCGCACTTACATTTTAAGCTCAAAGATTTCAAAAGGCACGAAAGTGGCTAGTGATTTGAAAGAAACAGAAGACTCTCTGGGATTTATGATCACAAGCAGCAAAGCACATGAATAAACCAAAATGATGTAAATAACTCCTTAGGATCAGGGAGCATAGAAATGTGGGAACAAATATAGAACAAACTAATGAAGAATGAGGGATAAGTGCAGATTCACACAAGGAATTATAAATTAAGGAAATCATCAGAAAAAGAGAGTGGGAAATGGAGCTGACATCATAATAATGTCAACAGAATTGCTTCCTGCAGATTAAAAGGCTTGGAGAGAGGGGAAAAATTACAGAAAGAGAATGTCCAAAACCACAGCAATAGGAATTAGAAGCACAATAACAAAGCAACAATAAAATCAGACTATTAATGGGAGGGAAAGATTGAAATTCATTGAAGCCTAATGAGTCACCTATCCTATGATTAAAGAACAAAATAAACTGGGAATTTGGGATTGACATATACACACTACTATATTTAACAGAGATAACCAACAAGGACCTACTGTAGAGCACAGGGAACTCTGCTCAATATTTTGTGACAACCTAAATGGGAAAAGAATTTGAAAAAGAACAGCTACATGTATATGTATAAGTGAATCACTTTGCTCTACACCTGAAACTAACACAATATTGTTAACTAACTATACTCCAATATAAAATAAAAATTAAAAAAAGAAAAAATTTAAAAAAAAACAATTTTAAAAAGAACAAAATGAATTAAAAGCAGAGACCACAATGGTACCTCAATAGAAAAATGTAAAGTCCAAGTCCTGCGAGACATCTTAAACTCTGGTGTTGAGTGAGAGCACTGAAGTGGAATGATAAAAAGACACAAGTTCTGGGCTTCCCTGGTGGCGCAGTGGTTGAGAGTCCGCCTGCCGATGCTGGGGACACGGGTTTGTGCCCTGGTCCGGGAGGATCCCACATGCCGTGGAGCGGCTGGGCCCGTGAGCCATGGCCGCTGAGCCTGCGCATCCGGAGCCTGTGCTCCTCAACGGGAGAGGCCACAGCAGTGAGAGGCCCGCATACGGCAAAAAAAATAAAAATAAAAATAAAATAAAACACGCATTCTTCTTAATCTCATTGACTATGGCAGTGTTCAGCATCATTTTCTTTTGCTAGAACTTCACCATGCTCAGGGGCACTCAATTTTCCATTTTGCTCTGGTCTAAGGACTTACATTAAGTCTACTTTTTAAGGTACTTTTTTTTTTCAGGTAGTGTGTGGGTTTTACTTTGTGTTTCAGTGCTAAAATGAATGGTTATTCTCATAATGGCAAATATACCCTGAGTTGTAAGTGGCAACAATCTTTTGAATTAGAAAGACTCTTAGAGGACTGACTCTAGTCTAGCCCCTCTGATTCACCAGCCTGAGTCAGAAACCTGGTCACTGTCTGCCTTCCCCTTGGGTGACTTCCTTGAGTTTTCTCCAGTGTGTTAAAACACTCATCTACCATCACTGGCATCTTATGACTGCCATTATTTTATCTCTCTCCCTCTTTATCCTTAGGATGTTTATATTTCTTTACTGTCATTGTAATGGAGTTTCGGGGGCAAGGTGGGTGAACAGGGATGGAACATAGATGTTCATTTATTTTGTGTTACCAGCAATGCCTACTATCTCCAAAGCAGTGATGGGAACAAACCGTGTTTGGGTTTCAGGTATGATACAACCCTCTATCTTCCCACAGAACACTGGGGAACACTGCACAGTACCCACCGGACTTCACCATCCTCTGCACTTTCACACCACTTAATCCATTCTTGCATTTTCTGCCCTTGCTTCTTCAAGATATTGCCTATCTATGTGACTTTGTTCAGTGCTAAAACACCAATACCTTGGATGAAGCAAAGGGGACATTATCATTCCTGTATACCATGTGCTTACACAGCAACGAGTACATAGATAATGCAGTGAACACTTAAATATAACCTAAGTCAGGTCTCCCCTGAGGTAGGAAGGGCACTTCTTTGGGACAAAAAAGTGCCATCCTCCTGGGGTTTCTCCACCGTTGGAAGCTGCTGTCAGGTTGTGATCTACGACAGTATGGAGGCCAAGGGCCAGCTCTTCAACCTCGGTGTGACCATTTATAGCAAAAGATGTCAGACTGACCTAGAATTCTACACCCAGAGTATTAAGCAAGTGAACAAAGACATTTTTAGACAATGCAAAGTCAAAAGCTTTACCTCTCATGCACCCTATTCCAAAAGCTTCTGGAAGATGAATAAAAAGGCAGCAAACTAAGAAAGAGGAATATATGATATACAGGAAACAGAGGCTCAAACACAGGTGATGAGAAACAAAAAGACTTTCCAGAGTGACTCTGAAGGATTCCAAGACAACAACTGAATAGTGGAAACTAGTCCAGATTGATGCAGAAAGAAGGCTCCCAGAGAGATGTTTTGAAAAAATAAATAAATAAACGTTCAAAGACCCTGATGTATCTGAATGTATTAAAAGGAGTACTTTGTCCTGTTGGAGAATTTGGGAAATGAATTACACATGCAGTGAAAACTAAGTAAACAAAAAAGTAAGTAATTATTAACCCTAGGGAACAAACAAAGCCATCACAGAAAGGAAAGTGTCTATAATATGCTATGTGGCTCAGCTGTAGCTGAGTTATGTATAAATATTTACATAATTATAATAGTGCAAACCCCAAATACTGATTTAACCCCAAATGGTAATATGATTATATGGAAAAAATAGCAGAAGGTAAGGAGGGAGGGCATTCATAGCCCAATTTAACAATTAAGTTAAATACATATCTGAGCCTAAAAAATTAAATATTTCAGTGTAAACAGAGAACCTGAGAATGCCGATCTGAATACTAGAAGAAAGCTTAGAAAGGAAAAACATGCAGAAAGCAAAATCGGTAGGTGAATGTGTTCTCTAGAGACTGTGTTTCATTCCAATCACATGAAGACGCAGCCCTAACCAACCCTCATGTTCAACAATGCCTTCCACACGCATGAGTCAACGTGTCTGACCTCACCCTATGTCAGCCAACACGGAGCGCAATGACACCGACAGCTCTCGTTGGTGGAATGTAAGATGTAGAAAGCCCACTTACAGAGCCTTAACTGCAAGTCTCAAACACTTAAGACTTGAGAAAAAAAAAAAAAAAATCTGTTGACTGGGACCCTGGTAAATTGTTGCCTTAATCTCCTGGTCCACTCAGTTACACCCATATTCTGGGATCCAGCATTCTTTTATTTTTTTTAATTTATTTTTTTGAAGTATGGTTGATTTACAATGTTGTGTTAATCTCTGCTGTACAGCAAAGTGATTCAGTTATACACATACATATATTCTTTTTCATATTCTTTTCCATTATGGTTTATCACAGGATATTGAATATAGTTCCCGGTGTTATACAGTAGGACCTTGTTGTTTATCCATTCTCTATATAATAGTTTACATCTGCTAATCCCAAACTCCACATTCTTTCATTTTAATTTTTATTTTTTTGCAGTACGCGGGCCTCTCAATGTCGTGTCCTCTCCCGTTGCGGAGCACAGGCTCCAGACGCGCAGGCTCAGCGGCCATGGCTCACGGGCCCAGCCGCTCCACGGCATGTGGGATCTTCCTGGACCAGGGCACGAACCCGTGTCTCCTGCATCGACAGGCGGACTCTCAACCACTGCACCACCAGGGAAGCTCCCCCTAATTCCACATTCTTAACATATCACATTCAAGAAGTTTGCTTTACCTTCCTCCTCTTCCACATTTGTTAAGGGTTCAGAAAGAGATAAATTAGAACCACACAAGGTACATACAAAAATATTCTATCCATAAAATATTAGTTTTTAAATAAAGGACCTAATGACCATCCACTCTTAGTTGCTCACAGCAAATGCTCAGGGTCCTCCCCAATGCCCCTCTTTTTCTCATGTTTTGTATTCACTGCAGCAGGAAGTCCATTAGCTGCACCCTCAAAATAGCCTCAGAGTCAGCCATTTGTCACCTCTCTGGTCCCACCGCCACTGCTCTCTCTCCCCTGGATTGCCACGGTGCTGCCCCATGGATCTCTCTGCCTCCACCACTGCCCCCTACCCTTACGCTCTGTCCATCAGCCAGAGTGGTCCAGTTGAACATGTCAGGTCCTCTCTCTCCTTTGCTCAGAACCTTCCAGGGCCCCCATTCTCTCACATGAAAGACCATCTTTCTCTGTGACACAGGCTCACTGTTCCCCCTCAGATGGGACCCCCTGCTCCTTTCCCTTTCTCATTCCACTCCAGCCACATGGCCTTCTTATCGTCAAGAGCATCCCCACAGGCTCTGATCTCTGCATCTTTATACATTCCTCTCCCTCTGCCCAGGATGGCTCTTCCCACAAAAACCGCTTGGCTCATTCCCTTGCCTTTTCAAGGCTTTGCTGAGCCACTGCCCCCTGGATGAGGCCCTAACTCAAGTTGTCTCCACCACAGTGAGTACTCCCAACTGCCCTCATCTGCACCTTCTCTCCACAGCATTTGTCACCTGCATCATTTACTTATTTATTATCCTTTTTTATTGTCTGTCTCTCCCTCCCTTTAAAACTTCAGTTCCTAAAGAGTAGATAGTGGATTGGTTTTACTCCCTGATAAATCTCCAATTCCTTATACAGTTTCTAGCATGTAGTAGAATCTCAGTAAACATTTCTTAAATACATGACTGTTCTATTAAACTCAATTAAATATAAGTAGATAGGGAATTCCCTGGTGGTACAGTGGTTGGGACTCACTACTTTCCCTGCCATGGCATGGGTTCAATCCCTGGTTGGAGAACTAAGATGCTGCAAGCCACGTGGTGTGGCACATATGTGTGTGTGTGTGTGTGTGTGTGTGTGTGGTGTTGTGTTGTGTATGTAAATAAATCTCAGTGAAATATAACATCTTAAAATGAATGTTTGACTACAAATGATTCATGATTCCACCTGTACATTTATGGAACACTTTATCCAAAGTGCTTTTATTCCAAAGCATTTTCTCCCCCCACTGTCTCATTAAGTCACCAGAGGGTCTTTCGTTACACACCGTAGGAGGGGAAAAGACAGAGGCACAGGGAGTGGAAGGGGGTTGGTTATCCAGGATCTCAGGCTGTGTGTTCTGGGCAGTACAAAGATGAGAGTGTGCTCCCTTCACTTGCTGGGGTGTATCTGTGTACGACATGATTGTACTCTCTCCTTGTGCATTTTGCTAGCCTCATTTCTAGCCAGAGAGTGTCACCAAATGTACTATTAAACTTCAAATTTAGTTTATATCTATTATTATTGTTTTCGTTTTGGGTGTAACTGAAGAGCTAACATTTACTGAATATGTATTACGTGCTGGGACTATGCTAAGTGGTTTAATACAAGACTTCACGAATCCTCAAAACAAATCTTGTAGGTAGCTATTATCGCTATGTTCCCATTAGGGATGAGAATAGGTAGCTATTATCGCTATGTTCCCATTAGGGATGAGAATAGGTAGCTATTATCGCTATGTTCCCATTAGGGATGAGAAACCATATTGAACTTTGAACCCTGTAGTGAGGAAGACACATGGGGTTTGATCCAGGAGTCATTTACACAGGGGCTGTGGGCTCAGGACCCTCTGAGAATGAGAGACTTGTCCTGCACTCTCCCTTCTGAAGGGGGGCAAAGGCACCCACAATTCTGAGTTCAGTTCCTGAAGATTCAAAGTCCCCAAGTTAGCCACCTTTGATCCGGACATCATTGCAGAATAATGGGCTACGATGCTCGTAGTAAGATGTGCTTAGCTAGGTACACTGTATTTCTTGGGGCTCATTTCAAAGTCTTTGTCATTTTTCGTCTTTGTAATTTTTACCTTCAGATAGAGTCTCAGGAATGATATCCTTAGACTAAAACTGAACACAACACGAAAAAAAGAAAACTCTGCCACGGAAATGTCTTTGATTACAGTTCTTATTTACTCTTTTCTTTCTTTTTCTTTTCTTTTTTTTTTTTCTCTAGAAAATCCTAATAATCTACCATAGAGTACTTCTTCCAAAAATTAAAACTATGCTTAAGGATTGAAAACACCAAACCAAAAACCACGATTTCCAGAGCGGTTTCTTTCCAAAGACATCCTCTAGGCCCGAATCCATGCTGAAAATGTAGCATGTTCAAAATACACTGTCGCATTAATGCTAATTTACAACTGCATGAGGTTTTCCCCTTAAGGGACCGAAGCTCAGCTGGAATTCATTAATTTTGACAGTTTGCCTATCGCAGTAGAATGGATTCGCTGAGTGACAGAAACTTCTCTAAAAAGAGAAGAATCACATTCTCCTTACTCTTAAGTATTCATAACAGAATGGAGTTTGAACATTCTCAAGGCAACCAGATGCACCATTAATAACCCCAGAACCTATGAAATGCGGCTCAGGCTTCACAGAGCAGAAACCCCACTGCCACTCAAGTCCCTTTAGTAATAAACTTAATATACACCAGCCAGCTGTGTAATGGGCCCAAGCACCCCTGGGGCTCAGAAGAAGGTCATAAAATAGAGTCCATTATCCCACATTGGAAATTTGGCTTGATTCGGATTTGACACTTCATTTGGAGAAATGTCCTAGAGGCATATCCTTTCTAGAAGGTTAGGGTTGGAGTGGGTAGCTGTCTGTTGCCAAATCAATCCTGCAGAACACTTTTAAACGTAAAGGAGTAAGACTTTTAAAATATTCCCTTCATGCTGACTTCTGTAAATCAAATTGAGTTGTAACGTCTGAAAGTTATTACTGGAACATTTTAAATTAAACCAAGGCGGCATCACTCATTCCCAAGAGGGAGCGTGAAGACATTGCCAGTTGTAGCATTTTCTGGTGTTTGATAAAAAAAAAAAAAAATCCAATCTTATTTGTAAAGACAAAATAGTTCTAACCTTAAATGGATCAGAAGGAGGAAATAATGACCACACAGCCCATCAAGGACACCCTGGGACCACAGTATGGCACTCTCTTGATCCTATGGTGACCGTCTCTACAGATAGAATAACCTGGCGTGAGATGCTAGCAAGAAGGTGCAGGAGAGGAGGTGACTGGAGCCTAGTACCAGACTCAATACCAGCTTCTAAATCAGTGCTACCTTCATTTGCATATTTTGGGATGGCTACAGTATCATCTTGACAACGTAGTTCATGAAACCCACACATGATTACTGAAGCCCAACACAGATACCACGAGGAAATAGTACAAAGCGAATTCTATCATGGAGCCCCAAGTATGAATCTCTGAAGGGGAGTTTAGGAAAGGGTCAAAGTCAACCTCACAGAAACGCTGAAGTGGCATTGGATTGGCCCTAACCTTGTCTTATTTAACAATTCATTAGTTACTTAAACAAAGATCATATAATGATAGGAATGAGAGTCACATTAACAAGAGGGGCATGCATTCAGTACCATGCCTGAAGCCATCCATTATCTCCTGTAACCCCGGTCAGCTCCCGGGGCAGGTGTTATTGTTATACAGACAGAAGTTGAGGCAGGACCTTGACAAGTTACACTCACACTCACGGGGGATTCGGGGCAGGAGTGGGGAGAGGGTGTATCAGTCTGCTCAGGCTGCTGTAACACAGACTGGGTGGCTTCAACAACAGAATTTTACTTTCTGACAGCTCTGGAGGCTAGAAGTCCAAGATCAAGGTGTTGGCAGGGTTGTTTTCTCCAGATGCCTCTCTCCTTGGCTTGTGGATGGCCACCTTCTCACTGTGTGCTCACGAGGTCTTTCCTCTGTGCACCTACATCCCCGCTGTCTCTCTCTGTGTCCAAATTTCCTCTGCTTATAAGGACACCAGTCAGATTAGGTTAGAGCCTCAAACTAACGACTCATTTTAACTTAACCACCTCTTTAAAAGGCTGCATCTCCAATACAGTCACATGCTGAGAAACTAGAGGTTTTAGGGCTTCAACATATGAATTTTGGGAGGACACAATTCAGCCCATAACAGAAGGAAACAAAGATGGTGGAGGCATGACAAAAAGAAAATTCGAAACAACTGAGGTAAAGGAATTCTGAAGGTCCTGCAATGACTGCTATGCGTAAGGAGATGAAATGTACTCCAGGCCCCCAGACCCTCAAGAAAGAAGTTAAGGCAGGTTTTTGCCTCCACAAAAGGTAGAATGTTCTGACAACCAGAACTGCCCAACATTGAGGCTAGTGCTGGAATGCTTCCGAGGGGAATGAGGGTTATTGAACCGTGTCTAGGTTCTTACATCTTTTAACTAAGAAGCATGAAATAAATAAAGCAATGCATATTTCTCTGCCTTGGACTAGAACACTGATTTTATAACTTGATCCCCTTGGAAGCTCCTTTCTGGGTGATATGAACAAGGTTCTTGTAATTAATTACATATTAGCTCTAATTCCTGAAATAACTTATACAATTATTGATACAGTATCAAGTGAACATGCTTTGCAAAGTAAGTTACTTATCACCCTTTAAGTAATCCTAATTAGCTACTTATATAACTGGAAGATCATAGCTTGAATCTAAGATAAAGGCATATGAATGATGTATTAAAAACACTTTTTGAGAGGAATCAAACTGAGGAAGGCAATCTATACGACTATTATCACTGTTTAATGATACTTTCTGCTAGGACTGGGCTTGGAGCCAGCACCTCAGCTAAGACAATCACTTGCTATTCTTTCTGCTATTTCAAGAGTCCCTACTTTTTGCGCTGGGTAAGATCTGTGAGTTTGGCAGATCAGATGAAGGCATAAAATGATTTGGGGGAAATACATTGATAGCTAAATATTTATATGAGAAAACATTCACACCAATTCTCTTCCAATATCTGAAAAGAATTCTCTAATACCAATACCACCATACACACACAAAGCCCTTCTATGCCAAAGGCTGTGCCAGACACTGGGAGGGGTAAAGAGGTACACGTAGGTGCTCAGGAAACACAAAGCCAGGTAGCTGCTGTCTTCACAACCATCCACAGGTCACAACAATTATAAGAAGGGAGGATGGAGAAAATGAGAGAGAGGCAGCATAAACAGGGAACTGGGATGGAGCACAGGATCCCACTGCTAGGATTAGGAGGGACACTGTGGAGGATGCTGCCTGGAGAGTATTTTGCAGCTGTAACTTCCCGCTCCGGGGCTTTTCTTTCATTTGGAGGGTCCTTATATCGAAGGAGTGATTCTCCACTGGGGGAAATTTTGTTCCCCAGGGAACATCTGACGATGCTTAAAGACACGGTTGATTGTCCCAGCTGGGGGTTGGGGCGGTGGTATGTATCTAGCGAGTAGAGACAAGGGGGGCTGCTAAGCTTCGTACAATGCACAGGACAAGCCCCTGTAATGAAGAACTATCCGACCCCAAATGTCATTAGTCCCACAGTTGAGAAACCCTGCATTGGAGTATAAGACCCGCAGACTTTCTCTCCTTCCCTCCTTTACCTCAGACGAGAGGTGAGTCTGGGAGAAGAAAGTAGCACATCTCCTTTTTGTCCTTTCTCCTGCTGGCATCTGTCTGCCTGCAGGGAACATGTCCTTTGGGTCTGCTGTCATCTGTGTGGTAAACTAAGCAGGGTGCAGCTTGGCCTGGTTCTGGGGTTCAAACTGAGACTTTGTCATAAAAAGATGATATTTTGATCTCCATCATTCCTCTTTTCTCTTTCTTTCCTCTCTCCTAATTGGTTCCAAGGGTGGAAAGAAAACCAGATGTCTCATTGGCTTCCTTAAAATCCCACCATCAGTTACCCTCAAATGTAAAATGTATGACAGGCCTTAACTACATTCTCCAAATGTCAGCGCTTAATAAACAATGAGTAGATTAAGCTCGGTGAGTATTGAATTAGATGTGCACGGACTTGGGGTCATCTGGAGATCCACGTCACCCTAAGGAATTCTGAAAGTGGCCTAAAGATGAAATCTCGAGGACCTCAGATCCCAGGAAACCCTAATTAGAGGCTCTTGGTTTTAATAGCTTCTGAAGAGGTCAGACTGTAGGGCTACTCTAGAGGAGCCTTTAACATATTTTTTGAATTAAAACAAATGTGTAACTCTGTGTGGTGATGGATGTTAACTAGATTTATTGTGGTGGCCATGTCAATATATATGCATATATCAAATCATTAAGTAGTGCATCTGAAACTAATATAATGTTTATGTCAATTTTATCTCAATAAAAAACTAAATTAAATTTTGAAATTTTTTTTTAATGATCAATAACCACCTTGGAAAAGGCCTCTTTAACGATGGCCAGAGCCCAGAGTCAAGCCAAGAGAACAAAAAGTCTTTCCTTCCTTCCTTCCTTCCAAGGTCTGCATAATATGTAAATCACGGCACTTTCTTTTCACCTTATTTCAGCACCTGCTCTGCCTCTCTGAATGTAAATAGAATTGTTTGCGAAATCTGCACACAATGTGTCAGCAGAAGTGTCTCTAAAAATTCAATGAAGCCCTTCATCCCACCTTTGCAATGCAGGTGGCTCCCACTTGATTTTCCAGGGCCCTCTTTTCAGTTACTATCTTATTTCCTCTAGAACGCCATATGAAAATGTAGACTACGGAAATGGTGTTTCTGCTTGCTTAATTCATGCAATCTCTACCCTCCTTCTCGCTTTGTCAACCCCACTTTGTAGGGTTCCAAAGGGTGAGGCATGGTCTCACATATTTATGTAGAAGAAAATGTGACGTGCTTTTGGAAGAGAGAAGACAAGTAAGAGAATCCGCTGGTTGGGTCCCTGTCTTCATTTGCATGTATGACACAAAACAGAAATGCGCATCAGTTTGAAATGGGTCAACTATGCACAAATCAATTTTAAAAACTGCTAAGGCATCCAGAGATAAATTGGCAAAGGAATTAATCTCTCCTCTTTCCTTGTCCATATGCCTGTTAATTGTGTGTATAGCACTGAGTTATATTGATTCCCGTGCTTGTTTTTCTCTCCCACTAGACTGAAAAGTTTCAGCGAGGCAAGGACTGTATCCCATCCGTCCCCGGGATTCTAACACCTAGCCCGGTACTGACACAAATGAGATACTACGTAATTGTTTATTGAATTTAATTCAATTCAAAGGACGTATGAGCAGACAAGTCACAAAAGAGGAAATGCAACTAGTTAAGGAACATGTAGAATTTATAGCAACTAAAGAAATGCACAAAAAGCCACAGTGTTTAAAATGCATTTGCATTCACTTGAAACTGTAATGCACATTTTAGAAAGCAACGTGGTTAACAGGTACCAAGATGCTGAAAAAGGTTATCCTCTTTCACTCAGTAGCTCTACTTCGAGGAACCTACTTTATAATACTATAATACTAATATACATATATGTACTATTGGTGAAGTACCTAACTACAATTATGTTGAGAAACTTCGAATGCCATTGTATCTTTTAATCTTCAAAAAGACAGTAACAACAATCTTATGGGGTAGGTAGTAGAGTCCCATTTGAAGAATGAGAAACAGAGGCTCCTGGACATTATCTAAAATAAGGAGGTCGTGAGGGCCACAGGGCTGCAGAGGGGCAGAACCACGATTCAAACCAGATCTGTGAAACTCCCAAGCCTGGGCTTTTTCATCTACAATGTATTCTGAGGTTATGATCTTAAATAGCATAGATGTTTCTACACAAAGTTCTTCTTCTCAATCTTATTTAAAACCCCACAAAGTTGCAAATTATCTAAATAAACCATAAGAAGAAAATTTCTAATTGTGGAGCATTAGTTTAGTAGCTATATAGTTTACAGATGAAAAATTCTATTTAAAAATTATATTAGGGAATACTATAGATCTAAGACAATATTAAGCAGAAAGCACAATTGTGACTGCACAGTGGTTTCAATTAGAAAACCAAGTTTAAATGTAGGAAAAAAAGGTAATAAGGAATATTCTAGCCTTCTGAGAGTTAGGACTATAAAAGATATTTTCCCTTACTCTAACGTCTTGTTTTCACTAGCAGAGTTTTTTACTAATGGATTTCTTGAATTCTAACTGTTAGTTATAAAGGCAGGTTTTGATTTCACTTTAAGGCATAAATGATGGATGTATAGTATAGGATCCCATGTTTGTTAAATCAACACTTTACCGAGCCATGGGAGAAGTTTGCATTTAAAAGCTCGGCAACCTGCATGTCTTGGATCAACAACTTATTACAGGGCTGGTGGCATGAAGTCACAGGGAGGAGAGAGCAATGGTGGGTCCTCTTCTGATGAGCCTGAAAGTCAGGACTTATCAGGAGGAGAGAGCCTGGGGTAGCCTCTTCCCGACTGTGTGCTTTCTTCCCCTCACATTATTGGACTCACCAACCTCTTGCTGAAGTTTCCTGGGACCATTCTATTTGCTGGGCTATTCTGTTGGATCTCTGTTTAGCCTAACAGCAATGGGACTTAGGTGAAAAAACTTACCCAAGCCTCAGTTTATTTATCACTAAAATGGGACTGAAAATAACTAGCTTATATTTATATAAATAAATATGTACGTTTAGTGCTATTTTTTGCCAATAATATTCAATAAAGGATAGCTACTATTATTAGTATTAAAACAGTAGCAATAATAAAGAAAACAATGTTGATGATAATATATCCACCTGATTAAAAATTCATTTGTTTCAATGGGTCCAGTGTTACTGATGGATGTCCTTTACCAGCATGAGCCTATTTCTCCCTCCCTCCCTGTGTTTGAAGAGCTTGGGAATCTCTTTACCCATCTGTTCATAACTTTAGCCACCCAAATACACGCACACCCTGATTCCTCCTACAAGAGCTCAGACAGTGGTGGTTAAGAATACTCCAGAACTCGACAAGCCTCCCTAGGTTTGCATCTTGGCCCTACCACATTCCAACCACATGACCACGGGCGAGGTAACGACCTTCTGGGCGCCTCTCTTTCCACATCTTTAAGATGAAGATAATAGTAGAACTGACTTCACAGGTTTATTATGATCATTAAGTGGGGCCAGCACAGAGGAGCGTCCAGAACACTGTGGGCAAATGGCATGTGGCCAGTCAACACAGTCCTGTATCTTCATCAGGATACTGATTGTTAAAGACACACACACCCCTGTGTTCACAGCAGTACTACTTACAATAGCCAAGGCATGGAAGCAACCTAAGTGTCCATCATCAGATGAATGGATAAAGAAGATGTGGCACATATATACAATGGAATATTACTCCCATAAAAAGAAACGAAATTGAGCTATTTGTAATGAGGTGGGTGGACCTAGAGTCTGTCATACAGAGTGAAGTAAGTCAGAAAGAGAGAGACAAAACCGTATGCTAACACATATATATGGAATTTAAGGAAAAAAATATGTCATGAAGAACCTGGGGTAAAACGGGAATAAAGACGCAGACCTACTAGAGAATGGACTTGAGGATATGGGGAGGGGGAAGGGTGAGCTGTGACAAAGCGAGAGAGAGGCATGGGCATATATACACTACCAAACATAAAATAGATAGCTAGTGGGAAGCAACCGCATAGCACAGGGAGATCAGCTCGGTGCTTTGTGACCGCCTGGAGGGGTGGGATAGGGAGGGTGGGAGGGAGGGAGATGCAAGAGGGAAGAGATCTGGGAACATATGTATAACTGATTCACTTTGTTATAACACACCATTGTAAAGCAATTATACTCCAATAAAGATGTTAAAAAAAAAGATGTGGTACATATATACAATGGAATATCACTCAGCCATAAAAAAGAATGAAATAATGTCATTGGCAGCAGCATGGACATGGATGGGCCTAGAGATTATCTTATTAAGTGAAGTAATTCAGAGAAAGATAAATATCATATGATACCACTTACATGTGGAATCTTAAAGAAAATGATACAAATGAACTTATTTACAAAACAGAAATAGACTCACAGACATAGAAAACAAACTTATAACTACCAAAGGGGATAGCAGGGAGATAAATTAGGAGTCTGGAAATTAACAGATACACACTACTATTTATGAAATGTCAATAGATAATCAACAAGGACCTACTATATAGCACAGGGATCTATATTCAACATCTTGTCATAACCTACATGCTTAGGTATCGACAGGGTTGACTTTTTCTGGAGGTCCCTCTCCTGTGTTTGCAGGTGGCCTCCTTCTCCCTGTGTCCTCATGGGGTCTTCCTTCTGTGTGTGCCTGAGTCCTAATCTCTTCTTTTTATAAGGACACAAATTATATTGGATTAGGGCCCAGTCTAATGACATCATTTTAGCTTAATTATTTCTTTAAAGACTCCAAATCCAGTCACACTCTGAGATACTGGGGGGTTAGAACTTCTATGTAAGAACTTGGGTGGGTGGGTGGGGGCACAATTGAGTCTGAAATAAGGAGGACAAAGTGTAGTTTTTATTTCCCACAGTCACTGTGTCACTTCAAATTTGTAGGTTACAGTTTTCTCCATCAGAGCAAATCTCCTAAACCTGGCAGGCAGTTTAGTCTTGGTTGTTTTTTTCACTTTAGTCTACAGTTTTCAGACATGATTTTCAACAGGCCCGTTGTCACAGGTGGAATCTCTCCTCAGGAAAGAGATGCAGGTGAGCCTTTTTCCTGCCAACATTTCAACCAAGAGCCACAGCAAACCTTTATAAGCAAACTTTTACCAGCCCCCTATCCCGAGGACTATGGGAACAACGGGATGTGAGCAGAGGGAAGCCCTGTAGCCAACAGCCTTTTAAAGCGACTGCTTGAAAGGCCTACAGTTACGCCCTGTGAAGTCTTCGTAAGGAGGGAAAAACAGATTCAGAAGAAGGTCTTCTTCCGTATTTGAGGTGTGAAGTTTCAAGTATTCACAGTTAGCTTTGAGCCACGCCAGCTCAAGTACGACAGGGCTCTCTGCAGCCTCCTTGCAAAGCTAAAGTGAGCAGAGGGGGTGGATGATTTGGTCAGAAACCTCAAACCCTCTGTTTAGTCCCCATCAAACTAAGGGCAGTCCAGGTAAGGCGGTCAGGAAACTCTCCACAGCATTTGCTGTCCACAGCCATCTCCTAACCACATACAGTCCCATATATGAGAGTCACGACAAGCTCCTCTTTAAATTTAAGACTACCATGGAGCATCAAGCCTTATTTACATCTGAGTGCAAACTACTTTAATCACAGAATCTTCTGCATTAGCCGAGTGTTGCTGTGTGTTTCAAGAACAGACAATGTCAGTTTGGATAAAGTAGATGAAAGGGAGGTTTGGGATACATCTGGATGGAGTTTTTGACCCAAGCAAGGGAGGCTGGGGATCATAGATTTCTGGGTGGTAGGAACACTGGGAATGAGAGGAGGGCTCAGAAAACCAGGAAGGGCAGCCAGCAAGGAGGGAGTCCTTTGAAATTGTGTCCAGAGGCTCTGAGATAGGTGGTATGGTCCTGAAAAATGTCTCTTGTAACTTACAAAGTCCTGGTCAAAATCTCAGAAGTTGAGAATGATGCTAAAGCTTAACAAATTTCAAATCGCTGTCATTTCCCGAGTCTCAGTCAGCGTGCAGCGTCTCCATTCAAGTCGAGTCAAGATATTTTAGCTGGGCTTCCCTGGTGGCGCAGTGGTTGAGCGTCCGCCTGCCGATGCAGGGGACGCGGCTTCGTGCCCCGGACCGGGAAGATCCCACATGCCGCGGAGCGGCTGGACCCGTGAGCCCTGGCCACTGAGCCTGCGCGTCCGGAGCCTGTGCTCCGCAACGGGAGAGGCCACAACAGTGAGAGGTCCGCGTACAGCAAAAAAAGAAGAAAAAAAAAAAGATATTTTAGCTAAGCAGCGACGTGTGCTGTGCAAGGAGGACAGAGGCTGTTCGCCTTATACAGAGTAAGTGGGGGCTAGGATAATCTCCCCGGGCCCTCTCACGGCAGTCACCAAGGTCGGGACAGGAGCCGTGATCAGAAATGGAGAAAAAAGCTGAGCACAGAATAGTGAAAATGTCTCTAGTCTCTGGAGGGTGTGACTTTGTGACATACTGAAAACAGGAAACATGACTCAAGCAAAATTCACCTCCCTGGTTTTCTAGTTTGTCAGCTAAAAAACCGAAGGTTAAACATGCCTACCTTGGCAGGCTGTTGGATAGAAGGAATAAAATGAGATATCTCAACTGTGTGGAGTGGGTGCTCAATATCTTTTGTGTGTACACAAACACACACACGCACACACACGTACACACACACATACTCTTCTAGAATGGTGCCCCAACTGTTCACCCCAGCACACGTTGAACGGACTTACCTACTGTACTCCGGAGCAGTGGTTCTCCAAGTACGGCCCCTACAGCAGCAGCAGGAGCCTGAGGCGGGAGCTTGTTAGAAATGGATATCTCAGCCCCCAAGGGAATCAGAACACCTGCATTCTAACAAGCCCTCCGGGTGATTCTAACGGACAAGTTTGAGAACCACTACTCTAGACCATCGGTTAGCTGCTTGGCTGCATAGTAAAGTCACCTGGGATGTTTGTAAAAACAGTGGTAATACCACGGCCCCACCCACGCCAACTAAATCAGAACTTTGTAAACAGAGTCCAGGCCCAGAACTTTCTTTTTAAAGATCTTTCTCAGGTGATTCTAACGTGCAGACAATACTGAGAGACTACGCTTCTGGGTACCACAGCTGCGGAGTTCCTTGGTGGTTCTCAGATTGAACACCCACCTTTTCATTCCTTTGTTTCCCCAAATACAAGGGCCTCTTCTATGCCAAGCACTGTGGTGGGTAGTGGGGATACAAGACAGACGCGGACCACACATTTCTGGAGTGTAGAGTCTGGTGATGCCCACCACTTACAGCCACACTAGTTGTGCACTGCATAACTCCAAGCGGGTGTCCTTCACATCTTTATATACAACGAGTAAAGCCACACAGAGTATCCGAGGCTGAAGCCCAAGGTAATCTTGGCCCCTAAAGATGCAGAGTATATAACTTCCAAGTAGCTTTAGCCTCTACTCTTGGCACTGCCAATGGCTTCCCAGGGAGTCCCAGCAGGATCCAGGCCAGTGAGTTGATTTTCTTATCACTCTGTTATGTATAATCACTACATTTTTTAATTGATGAGGGACATGACATGGAATATGACTTTGCTGAGCATGGTGGTTTTATTTTTTAATGAACTGGTACCATTATATAGTGTTTTCACTTTGAACTTACTTTATTCATAATGGCCCCCAAAAGACATGCAGGTCTTAACCCCTGGAACCAGTCAACGTTTTCTTACATGGTGACAAGAACTTTGCAGATGTGATTAAAGATCTTGAGATGGTGAGATTTTCCTGGATTATCTGTTTGGCCATAAATGCAGTCACAAGTGTTTTTACGAGAGAGCGACAAAGGGAGATTTCATACAGGAGAGGAAAACAATGAGACCAGTGAAAAAGGATGCTACCCTGTGGGCTTCAAAGGTGGAAGAAGGCGCTAGGAGCCCAGGAATGCAGGTCTAGAGAAAGTGAAGGCAAGGGGATGGACACTCTCCTACAGCCTCTGGGGGGAACACCTCTCGACACACTGATTTTGGCCTAGTGACCCTGATTTCAGACCTCTGACCTCCAAGCTATAGGAGAATAAAGGTGTGTTGTTTTAAGTCACCGAGGTCATAATTATTTGATGCAGCAGCAATATGAAGCTGATATACTTATGCCCAAATAAAGAAAATCCAGAACAAGAGTAGTCGGTTTGGGAGAGAGGTTAAGGACACCTGAAATTTAACGGGCCAGGCTCTGCGCTGGTTACTTTACGCGGATTAGGTCTCAACCTCACAACAATCATGGGAGAAAGGGGATCTCATCATCACCATCACCATCCTTTCAGTTTTAAAGACGAAAGTAACTTACAGGAAAGGTTAAATAATGTCCTCCAAATCACCCACCTGGTAAGTAGCAGAGTTTGAACCCATGTCTGCTTGACTCGTAAGTACAATTTCCAAAAGGCACCTTCCACTCAACAAATTAACTGAATATCACTGTAGAAGGCTTTTGTATTGAGTTTAAAATTCTGCTCTGATTGGAGCATAACGGGTTACTGATTAATGACCTCTATGGCCTGAAAGCAGAGTGTCTGAAGCAACCACTTTTGAAGAGCTTTTTTTTATAGTAACCTGCAAAGAGCAGCCCATCCCACAAGTGAATGTGGTGGGCGGTCCCACAGACACTGTTCACACAGCCATAACATAAATGCCATTAATAATTCCCCATTCAATACAGTCTTGCCCCAAAGAAATTGTTTCTGCATCATCAACTCCTGGCAGCAACTTTGCTATATCTGAGCTGCCACTTCTCACAAATAATGGCCTTTTATCCCACTTGAAACTTGTCACCTGGAACAAATAAGGTCTTTACAAGTCCCAGAAAATGAGAGAATTCTCTCCACAAAGTATATTATTTTTTACTCATTCCCTACCCTGACATAATAAGAGGGGTTAACCTACCGGAGAAGTTGAATTCACATCACCAAAAAAATGCAGTGAGGATTTGCTCATATCAGAAGGGAAAAATCTGGTTTGTATAAAAAAGTAAAATCTGACATGCAGAAAAATTATTCTAAAAACTAACAAACAAGTAAATTTTATTTATTTATTATAAATAAAGTTTGATAAAATTTACTTTATAATCTATAATTACATCAGTAAAATGATTTCATGCCACAGAGACTTACTCAGATATCACATTTCTATGTGGTAAGAAAGTCTTAGGATCTCTCACAAGTCCTGGGTCTGAGGAACTTTCCCTAAATCCCTCAAAATGTGTCTTTGTGGTATAAAGAGATCAACATTCCCTAAACTGATCAATAGTTTAAAAGAAATTGCAATAAAAAATAACAATAATGATGACGCCTTATACTCAGCGATTCCCCTATACCAGAGGACGTTTGAGGGCCTCACAGCCAGTAACTCTTTACTCCTCTCATTGTGAGGAAGTATCTTTGTCATCCCGGTTTTGCAGATGAGGAAACTGAGACACAAAGCGGGTACGAGGTATAGCCAGAATTCTATGCTAAGCATATTAGGGCCAGAGTCTTCTTAAGCACAGTGTTTTAATGTCTCATCAAAATTCTAAAAGGCTTTTCAGAGAAACTCGAATATCTTACTTCATAACTTACACAAAAGTCTAAATAGCCAAGAACAGCAAGGACTCACTCTACCCGATAACAAGACTAGTTATAAACCACGGTAATTGAACCAGTGGTCTGTTGGTGCGGGGATGGACCAGTGGGTCTCTGGAGCCAACGAGAGGCCAGAAGAGACCTGCACTACACAGGAGGGAAGAAAGGAAAAGAAGAGACACTCAGGAAATAACGCTGGGACTATTTGTTACCATATGGAGGTAAACAAAATTTAATCCCTATCTCTCACTGTACAAAAATCAACTCAAGGTAAATTAAGGACTTAATGAAATGCAAGTCAATACAAACTATTCTGGAAAAAAAAAGTAGGAAATGTGTAGTAGGAACACAATTTTTAAGACAAGAACACCAATCAAAAATTGGAAAATTAATCTGAGAGTACCTATTCATCAAGAAAAACAGCAAAAAGGTGAAATATAAAGCACAAATGGGAAGAAACTTACAGCATCTGCAACCATATTACTAACAAAGAATTAGTATAAAGAATATATAATAAACTACAAAGAGAGAGAGAGGAAGAAGATAAACAATCCAATAACAAATGGGCTAAAGGCATTAGTAGGCATTTCACAGAATTAAATGTTTCTTTTTCAAATCACTGAATTCCATTTCTCTACTAGATCATTCCTAACAGCGTACGGCTGAGAGGTTATCACACCCATCTTACCCTCTCATCTCAAATCCTTCCTTAGCTCCACTTTCCCCCTCAGCCTTCTACTCTCACCTCCTAAGCAGGTGATTTTCCCCACCGCGCCACCAAAACAGCTCTTATAGACGTCACCATGGCCCACATGTCACCCCAGCATGACATGAATATTCGACGCTACTGATTATGCCCGGTCGCCCTCTGATCAGAAACCCCTTGAGGCTCCTACTCAGATTCCTTTGAGGATTCCCTCTTGTTTCCTGAATGTTGAAGTGTCTCTGCACTCAGTCTGGGACCTTTTCCCTATTTATACTCACTCCCTTGATGACCACCCATCCTGAAGGTTTTTAATGGTATCTCTAGGCTGGCATCTCCTAATGTCTCGTTCTAGCCCAGACCTCTCATCTGAACTCCAAACGTCTATGCCCAACTGCATCCTCCCATCGGCACTAGGATGTTGGGTTTGCTTCGCAGAGCGGACACGCCCCTAAGTGAGCCCTGGTCCTTCCCTTCCTGCCCTCCAACCTCTCCTCTCTCCAGCTTGCCCATCACCACAAGCAGTACCTGAAAGCAATCGTCCTTTCTCTGTCACCGCAAATCCCATTCATCAGAAAAACCTAACGCTCAGCCGAAACGCGACCCCCTTTCACCGCATCCGTTATCATCTCTCCTTAGCAGGACTGCAATGCCTGTTGGGTCTGCGAGCTCCACGCGATGGACAGAGAAATCTGGTCAGAACTCTGGTCACAGAATGTCACTCTGCTCCGACACCTCCCACTCTCTCTCTGTCCTCATCTCCTCCATCGGCACCCTCTTGGCCACCCTGCTTTCTCCCCACAGAGGCCTCCTTACGGTACTCGAAACACACCTGACTCAACATTGCTGCGGGGCTTTGGAACTTCCTGTTTGCTCTGCCTGGGAAGTTCTTCCCCTGACATCTCCCTCACCATCCCCAGGTTTTCACACAAATATCCCCTCCTCAGCCCCCCATCTGAAACTCCACATCTCCCCTAAAATTACTCTTCACTGCTTCAGTTTTCCCCTGACACCAATTACCATCTAACCAGCTACACCGTCTATTTATCCTGTTCATGCACAAGAATGAAGCTACCTTAGGACACTGGGTTGCCTGTTTTGTTTGCTCTCTAGCTCCAGACCTAGAATCAATGGGCACAGCAATTGCACAGATAATTATTTGTTGGATGGAAGAACGAACTACACACACCATCACGGATACATCTCAAAGCAATAATGTTGAGAAGAAAGCCAGTCCCAGAAGAACACCTCCCTTGTGATTCTAATTACATAAAGTTCAAGAGTATGCACATCTTAGCAAGATATTACTTAGGGCTACGAACACATGTTGACACAACTACAAAGAAAAGCAAGGATTAACTAACACCAAATTCAGGAGTGAGTTTCCCTCTGGGGGAGGGGGTGTGATTGGAGAGGAGCACACGGGAATTTTCAAGGACACCCTTCGGTTTCTTAACTTCGGCAAGGGTTCTACACACCCATTTTGTTAGTGTAAAAAATTTGTAGGGCTTCCCTGGTGGCACAGTGGTTGAGAATCTGCCTGCCGATGCAGGGGACACAGGTTCGAGCCCTGGTCTGGGAAGATCCCACATGCCGCGGAGCAACTGGGCCCGTGAGCCACAATTACTGAGCCTGCGCGTCCGGAGCCTGTGCTCCGCAACAAGAGAGGCAGCGATAGTGAGAGGCCCGCGCACTGCGATGAAGAGTGGCCCCCGCTCGCCGCAACTGGAGAAAGCCCTCGCACAGAAACAAAGACCCAACACAGCCATAAATAAATAATTAATTAATTTAAAAATTCACGACATATGTTAATATTAAAAAAAAATTGTAAAAAGACAAGAAAAATCATTTAGAGCACAGCAGACCACATCACCTCTTTGGAATCCAATATTCATAATACGGGATTTCAAATACGGTCCCACCACTGATACAGTGCTCTGTTCTGCTTTCTTGGCCGTATACAAACTCACTGCACAGCAAAATCAGTTTACTTATTCTTGGCCCACAGCCCAACTGGACGGCAAAACTCACCCCAAGAGACTGAGCTGTAACAGCCAAGGCAAGAAGCAGGTGACGGTCGTCTCTGATTTTGTATCCGCCAACAGCGCTTTGTACATGGCAATGATGAAAAGAGACATCTTCTGATGCATTACACAAACCACGGAATTTGACTTAGTAGCGTGGGGGTTTGTATCAAGAGAGGAGAATGAATTCCCAAAGGAGCGGGTGCTTCCTTTCTGCCGCGCCCCTCCTTTTCTCAAAAGCCAGTTCAGCTCTCCCTCCTGCCTGAGAGCAGCTGCCCTCACCGCCCACATACACGTGGGTCCTCACGGGCTCCCACAGCTGAAAAGGGCGTCATGAGGCAGAGACTCCGCCAAATGCCCTTCCTCAGGAAAATTACCTTTGGCTCCATTGACATCTGACACTTTGGCATGAACACCGAGAAGATTTGAGACAATATGTGAGAAAACGAGCAGTTATCTTTAAAACATTGTTATAGCACTGGACAAGAATGCAAATGTTCGACGGTAGCCCTGTGAATAAACCTCAAGGAAATAAACAAATTAGATGATAGACAGATGGATAGACAGCTAGACAGATAGACAGGTAGGTAGGTAGTAGATAGATGGATAGGTAAGCAAATAAGTAAATGGAGGAAGGAATGAGTTTGTTGTCCCCAGCAAATATTATATACTAGACACTCAATAAACATCTGTTGGGCTTCCCTGGTGGCGCAGTGATTGAGCGTCCGCCTGCCGATGCAGGGGACACGGGTTCGTGTCCCGGTCCAGGAGGATCCCACATGCTTCCGTACCGCAAAAAAAAAAAAAAATAAAATAAAAATAAACATCTGTTGACTGAATGAATGAGGTAATGGATGTCAAACAACGGGATAAACTATGGTCCAAAGTATCTAACACCTCATCAGTAGACACAATCTACCTGAGTAGACACAGTCAGCCCTTCGGCCTCCACTGTGTGCGAAGCTCAGGTAAACGTGCATTTTGCTTCCTTCTCCTGGACACCAGGCCTTTAGGAAGCCAGCCTGTCCATGTTCCTGCTACATGGCAGGTGCTTGATGAACAAACTGTTTTACTTAATCTCTTATATATTTGGGGAGAGTATCTACAAGGATCCATCCAATTTCATGTATCAGGAGGTTTCCCTTGACCTCTCAGATACCAAAAAATGACCTTCTCCAGGGAAAGTCTGGTTGTACCAGGTGAGTCCAGTGTGGTGACACTAAGACCTCTCTATCTCTGGGTGACAAAGAGCCTTGGAGGGGTCAAAACCTTCCACAGCTTATCTATAGTCCTTTGTTCTCCAGAACCGTGCCATCCCATATGACAGCCAACAGCTGCATGTAACTATTAAATTCAAATCCATGAAAGTTAAATAAAATTAGTAATTCCACTCCTTAGTCACTCTAACCACATTTCAAGTGCTTTTGGGAGTCACATCTGCCTAGTGGCTACGAGCCGCTAAATGGCCTAATGTTCTAGAACGTTTCCATCATCACAGAAAGTTGCTTTTAGACAGGGCTGGGCTGGCATGTGATCCGATGTTACAGTATCACCTTTGACTGTACCTCAAAGGATACTGAATATAAACCAGCTAGAAATCCTGAAAACTACAGAAAGAGCTACAATGATTTAATAAGGATTATGGAACTTAAAAAGACATGAATCATAGTTGAGGAAGCAAAAATATAAATGAAGTAGCATTTCATGGGGGAAGGGAATGAGTAAATCCTCTACTTAAAGATGAAGCAACACATTATACAAAGTATAAACGGATACAAGTGACGCTCTTTAGATCTATATAATGCTGAATTGAAAGCAAATGCATCGGTCAAGATATAAACGAATCCATTTACAAACTAATCGGATTGTTAGGTGCACGTCACGATCGGTAGCCTGAGGTAGCACTTCCAGCTAATGGTGGTAATTGTTTTTAGATAACCTCAAGGTGAGTACAGTCACTCAGTGCTCTATTTAACTCCCTTTTCTAGTGGAGAAATTATGCTATAGGTCAGCCTAATGGGAACACACACCTGATATGCATACAAAGGGCAACTGAAGAGTCAAGAAGTAAAATGTTTAAAAAACAATGCTTCGTAGAATTAATTAAGACGGACAAGAACCTGCACTACCACTGCAGCAGAGCCAAAAGCCCGCACCCTTCACATGCACGGTTCTGCACTTGCGAGCTTTGTGACCCGGAATTTGCCACTAAGCCTCGCTGCATTTTCAAATTTCCATCTGCCAAGTGAAAGGGGTTGTGCGACTGTTTGGCACTTCTTTTCGTTCCTGGGGACAGTGAATCAATGACCACGGCAGTGACAGAGATGGGAAGGAAGAGTGGCCGAGTCTTTCTCATCATCAAGCCAGCTCCTCCCATGCCGGGCCCAGATGGAGGCACCGACATCTTCCCAGTCACCTTCCCCAGACACCTTGGACCCAGGCTCCATCGTTCTGCTGACCCTGCCACTATCCTGTCCTCCCTGTTGCAACACCACGTACAACACACACACACACACACACACACACACACACACACACACACACACACACACACCATGCACACATTAGCAGACAGGTGAGTTCAACAGCAAACCAAGAGGGCTGATGGGATGGAAGCGAGGGGAGGCGCAATCTCTGTCGTGAGCGTTAGTCGCTGCCTTCGCCACTAACGTTCTGGTATGAGTCACTGAAACCACGGTGAAATCTTGCTTGGCCATTGGATGTGCTTCTCGCTGTTTACCAAATTCCAGGTTAAAAGGACTGACATTTCGCGTATTCTCCAGAGATGAAGACGTCAAAAGAAAATGGGTATTAGCAAGAAAAGACCTGATGTGAATTCAGCAGGCATTTGGGAGCCTAAAAAAGGAGATGTGTTGTGTTCAAGGCACTTTAAGAAGACAGATTTTGACAGAAGCGCTCCAAATATTAAACTGAAACCTGGAGTCATACCTTCTAATTCCCCATCTCACTTATAGGGGAAGAGAGAAAGCTTCACTGTAGGAAAAACTTCACCCTCAAGCCCTTCCAGTCACAAACCACAGTCACCACCTTGTTGGTGCTTCCTCGTGTATGGAGGAATTCCAGTCCCAGGTCATTTTTGAGCATAGCTACAGTGTAATGGACAGTCCAAAGAAACTTAAGCAAAAATTAGATCAAATGATCAGCGAGCTAGAGGATACCAAGAAAAGTCTGCGGAATGTTTTAGACGGGGAAAAACGTTTCCAAAAATCAGAGGGAAGACAATCAGGGAATTAAAGGATGAATGTCTCATCTGCCAAGAAACAGCAAACAGACTGGAAGTTTTCTGTCGGGAGTGATGTCAGGAGAGTATGAACTATATTTCATGAAATAATTTCACGTTATGTTCTACCTAAAATTGATATTGGTACAGCTTTTCAGAAAATGATCACCATCATTAAATAATATCCGTCAGGGCTTCCCTGGTGGCGCAGTGGTTGAGAGTCCGCCTGCCGATGCAGGGGACACGGGTTCGTGCCCCGGTCTGGGTAGATCCCACATGCCGCGGAGCGGCTGGGCCCGTGAGCCATGGCCGCTGAGCCTGCGCGTCCGGAGCCTGTGCTCCGCAACGGGAGAGGCCACAACAGAGAGAGGCCCGCGTACCTCAAAACAAAACAAAACAAAACATATAGCATTTATTTAGCGGTTGCCACATGCTAAGTACGGTACTAAACACTTTCATATTTTAACTCACTTAATCCTTACCACCCACATCCCTAGGAAGGAGGTATTTTTATCCCCATTTTATACACAAGGAAATTAAGGCACAGAAAGGTCGGTCAAAGGTCATACAGTTTGTATGTCTTGGAGCCAGAATTGCAACCCAGGCCATGTAGCTTGCAAGCCTGTGCTATTAATTTCTAGAATATTCTACAGCTCTGTGAAGAAAGTGGCAATATATACATATTTTACTATACAAGAGATCATGTCAATCAAAATCTATGGTTGATTACCCACAAAAAATGATTGCAGTAAATTTTCCCACCCCTCTGTACTTGGCCTTTGTAATGTGGCTGCAGCTCCTCGCATGAAGAAGTGTCTTCTTCTCAAGTCCTTGAATCTGGGCTTGACCGTGTGACTTGCTTTAACCAATGGAATATTTACAAACATGATGCAAGCAAAGGCCTGAAAACTACCTGTGCACTGGAACTTGCTGGAGACATGGGATGACCACCACGTGGGCAAGCTAGGCTAGCCCCCTGGGAGCTAAGAAACACAAGTAGAGGCCCAGCCAACCCAGCCATCCCAACAGAAGCCCTTTAAATGGGTGGTTTGAGAATGATCTGCAATGTTCTCTTCCCTTGCCTTCTAACGCCTGGTCTTTTCGTTGATTTGTTCACCAAGGCATGGCTGAACCCTCCCTATATGCCTGACATTGTTTTGTGTGCAGGACTCTGTACGTATGGTGTAATGAGAAGAAATGTGTCTCCCAAAAAGGTATGTTCAAGGTCTAATCCCCAGTACCTATGAATGTGAACTTATTTGGGAACAGACATAACCAACGTTCCAGAGATGCAGAGACGGACACACCAGGAGAATATCATGGGATGACAGGGGCAGAGAATGGAGTGATGCAGCCATAAACCGAGGGTTGCTGGCAGCCACCAGGAGCTGGGATTGAGGGCTGGAACAGACCCCCCTCAGAGCGTCCAGAAGGAACTAAACCTGCCAACACCTCAATTTCCTACTTCTGGCCACCAGAACGCTGGAACTATCAATATCTTGTTTTAAGGCACTTTGTCATAGCAGCCTAGGAAATTAATATGTATATATATCCTGGGAAACATAGAAGAACCCGGAGAAGAAAGAAAGATCACAAAATAAGAAACTGAAACTGAGATACAGATTGGAGGAGGTGCAGTAACTTCTGGCATAAAAGTGAATGAATCCCTTTGCTAACACCTATCCTTCTCCGGGGCCCACTGTGGCTCTGCAGTCAGCTGCCTGCTTGCCTGAGGACCAGGAGAGCCACCCTGGACACCTTGGGAGAGGAAGGTGCTAAACCAGCTCCTAAGGGAGCCTTTACATCCCAAGTGGGCTTGTCTTTCTTCCAGCCAAGACATGCCTGGCAGAAATTCAGGAGAAACAGGCTTCTTCAGAAGGCCTGGTCAAGACACAGTCCTACTCTAGCAGGTGGTGTTAAGGCAGACATCTGATCTGTAGCTCTTCGTCTGGCCTGCACCCAAACGTGCATCCTAGTTAATAAATTACTCCCAAAGAACCCCAATGTGCTTGTGACGATCCTCAGAGCAGAGGGGTCTAGGCTACACAGGGCTGCCTGACAGGAGTACTGGGGTGTGGACTGGGGGGATAGGACCATGTGGGAGGGAGAAATCACAACAGCTCCTTCCCAGCCCAGATCTCTGTCTTTGCCCCATCCCACCTCCGGGGTGTTGAGTCCTTCTGGAACGAGAACTAATCACCCAGGGGGACCCCAGCTTCCACACCCCTCAGCCTTTCAAACTGTTTCTTATTCTAATTCCATCCGGAGTGTCCCATCTCACCTCCCAGCACTCCCCAGAACCCCAACAATCAAGACCCCTCACTATCCCCTAATTCTTCCAACATCATGGCAGCCTCGCAGCCAACCCTGCTCTGGGTGCCTCACGGCGCTTTGGAGTCTCTCTCTGTCGCTTGACATCTCTTTGAAGCCTGATGAAAATAACCAGCTGAACAACCTCGAAAGTGTGTGTGTGTCTCCCCTACGCCCTTCCAATCACTGATAAATACGCATGATACGGAGAAAAGCTGGCTCACCTGTCTCAGCCTCTTCCTCTTCTGGTTGGGGGACTCCAGGGAGCGTTCTTAAAGATTAATACTCACGTCAACAGGGACTTGTGCTGCTAAGACCCTTCGGTGCTGCCTTCGGCACAGATCTGGTCCAGTTCTCAGACTTCTGCCCTGGCTGTTGGCCTGGTGGACCCCACAGCCCTTGCTATACAAGCAGGAGAACCAGCTAAGTCCGACACGAATACGAGTGGTCGCAGTTTGCCTACAACCACTTCCCCATCTCTGAGATGCTCCCTGGTGGCGGTCAACGCACAGCACGAGGTGGTGCCTATGCTTTCAGCACCACCTTCCCCCCCTCCCCCCTCTGTCTCAGCATCGAAGTCCAGCCGTCGCCCTCCACACCCCAAAGGAGGGAGGTGGTGAGAGGCAGAATTCACCTCTCCGATCCCCACTTAGAATCTGGCACTGCATCTGATCCTTTCACACCCATTGATTCCACTGGTCCTTGCCTCAATCCTGCTCCAAGTATTACAAGATCATTCCCATTTTTTAAGATAAGGAAACTGAGGCTGAGAGAGGCACGGTAACCTGCACAAAAATCCATGCGTCATAGAGAGCAGAATTCGGATTTGCTTCCCAGCCAGGCCTGCCCCAGAGAAAATGCTCTTTCAACCGGACCACAGAGGCCTCAGCTGCAGGCCATTCAGAGTTAAAAGTTGCCACTTACAGACACTCAAAGCCAATCAGCAGCGTCACTGTTTCGCCATAGTCAGGCAGGCAAGAGCCAGAAAAATCACTGCAGCTGTGGCAATTCCACTGCACAGATTCTCTGTGATCCCCTCCGTCCCCACTGGCCAATGTCTTGCATGGCTGTCCTCTGCTCCTGGAGCTCCATGAGACAGGGTCTCTGGGGAACAGCACACCAACTGTACCCATGACAGCACCCAGCCCCCCTGCATCTCCGCCTGCTGTGCCCGAGCCCCAGACTGACCTTCCTATCCACCCCTTCATCCTCCCAGCTGGTGCTCTGGCTTAAGTAGAACAGGGATCCCCAAGACACCTTGCTGGGCGCCAACTCAACCTCACAACCCCAGTGAGTGTGTGTGCAGAGAGAGAGAGGCAGAAAGACAGATACGCAGATAGACTGCGGAGCTCTGGGCTGGGCTTCAAAATGGATGGAAGGACTTATTTACAATCTTGAGGTTCCTGGACCACAGCTTGGTACTCAGCTCCTCCCCTTTCCCTGTTATGATGCAGGAATCACTGCTGAATTTCTACCTTCCTAGCTTCAATGCCTCCATCCCATCTGTAACCTGGCAACTCCTATGGAACAAGCTGGTCTGGTATCTGAATTGAGTGGAACCTGGATGGGGGCTTGAAATTGTTAGTGAGTGACTCCAAATCAAGTCTTAGGCTTTGTCTATGCTCTTTCCAGGTAGTGGGCTTTATCATCCATTACTCTATGCAACTTTGCTAAACCCAAGTACAGCTCCGGGATGCTCCAAGCTCACCAGCTTGGTACCAGCGTTATTTTCCTATTTGCCGCTGTAACAAATCACCACATACTTCGTGGCTTTAAATAACACAGATTTATTATCTCACCGTCCTAGAGGTTAGAAGACCACATGGGTGGGCAGAGACGGCCCTTCCTAAGGCTGCAGAGAAGGATCGCTTCCTTGTCTTTGCCTGCAGTCCTTGGCTTGTGGCCCCTTCTTCCATCTCCTCGCTCTGTCTCTCTCTCCTTCCGTCCCCTGCCCTTCTGCTCTCCTCTTGTAAGGACCCCCGTGACTACACTGGGCTTACCTAGATCACCTCCCCACTCAAGCTCTTAACTCAATCCCATCTGCAAAGTCCTGACTGTCATGTAAGGTAGCATCATCACTGGTTCCAGGATTAGGACATGGGCATTTAGGGGGCCTACATTGGCACCCACGTGTGCCATAACCCACAGAGGGCGCTGTGGACTCATAGGCCAGGAGCTGTATCTTCAAAAGTTTTGAACCTCACAGGGCCTTGTCCTTGAGGGCCGATTATTTTTTTTAAGTGATTTTTTAAAATTAATTAATTAATTAATTTTTATTTTTGGCTGTGTTGGGTCTTTGTTGCTGTGCACGGGCTTTCTCTAGTTGCGGCGAGTGGGGACTACTCTTTGTTGCTGTGCGCGGGCTTCTCGTTGCGGTGGCTTCTTTTGCGGAGCATGGGCTCCAGGCTCACAGGCTTCAGCAGTTGTGGCTCACAGGCTCAGTAGTTGTGGCACATGGGCTCTACAGCGCAGGCTCAGTAGTTGTGGCGCACGGGCTTAGCTGCTCCACGGCATGTGGGATCCTCCCAGACCAGGGCTCGAACCCATATCCCCTGCATTGGCAGGCGGACTCTTAACCACAGCGCCACCAGGGAAGTCCCTTGATGGCCGTTTGACATATAGTGTTTGGATAAATGAATGGAGAGTATGTGGACTGAACTGTGTCCCTTCAAAATACAAGTATTGAAAGCATAACCCCCATTAGCTCAGAATGTGACCTCATTTAAAGATAGGGTTTTACAGAAGTCATCAAGGTAAAATGAGGTCATTGTGAGTGGGCTCTAATGCGATCTGACTCTGTCCTTATGAAAAGGGGGAAACCTGGACACAGACACACAGGGGGAGGGCATGTGAACAGGAAGACGGCCGTCTGCAAGTCAGGAGGTATGGTACTCAGTCTTCTCCCACAGGCCTCTAAGGAATCCAGCACCTTGAAAGTCTACTGTTAAGTCCCCCAGCGTGTGGCGCTTGTTATAACAGCCCTAGCAAATGAGCGCAGATAATAGAGCTCCTAATTAAGAGAGCACTCTGGTACATTGAAAGTATGATTTAAAAAAAAGAAAAGAAAAGAACTTGTCACAGGGTTCTGTGCCACCAGAAGTATTTCACACTAGCTGTTAGTTTGGGGGCAGGGGGAGGGGGCTTAGAGCATCATTTCCTAATCAGTGTTGTTGCCATCTCTGGGTGCATGGATATTAAAGCAAAGATGGCTGGGCACCTGCCCCTCTCCCAGTGAGGCGTTCTGGCCCCAGGAGAGGATGCTGCCCCTCGGACCCCCGGGCTCCACCCTGCACAGAGCAAGACCAGACTGGAGGCAAACTTCTAAGGAGTTGCCAGGCCCCTCTGGTCCCTGGTCAGCCCTGCTGGTCTTCCTGTGTGGTCTCCACCTGTCTGCCGTCAAGTGTAACTCTCCCCCCAAGCCCAGAGCTCTGTGTGAGTCATCCACACCTTTATTATGAATTGTTTATTCTCCAGGGTGTCTGTGGCCACAAGTGACATCTCCAGTTAAGAACAACAACTAAAAGAGTGTCCCCTGAGAAAGAATTTTGGGGCTTTGGACAGCGGTGGGGTAAAGAATTTGGGCGAGGGTAATCCAGTCATTGCAGGTAGGGTATGGCCCCCTCACAAGACCATCTTTGACATCTTGTAAAATGTTCAGGAAGGGATTTTCTCCAGAAGAAATTAGTTCAGGGTCATCTTATTAGAAATAGGTTAAGTATTTGCTGGAGGCCACCAATAAGATGGGTGGTGATTTGGTGTCCACGACCAAAGATGACCCCTCGCACTGCACTGCCAGTGTGTTTATTAAAGCCAGTGAAAGGTCTTGATCTCTGGATGCCCCCTTATTGTGCATCTTACACACCAATAGTGGGGAATTACTTACTGATCAATTGTGGGGAAAATAATTAGCTTCCCTCCACCCCGGGCTAATTACAGAGAGCATCATTTAGGCAACGCCGTGCACACATGTGTAGCCCACCTCCACCCTGCCTTCCCAGACCGTCCGGGAGGCAGACAGCAAGTGCATTCCGGTGACAGCTGGCAAGCCAGCCTCTGGGAATGAAACATTTTAGCACTTCATACATTTCTAACAAGGTTTCAGATTGCCGCCGTTTCCCTCCTCTCAGCTCTGTCAACTAGTGAAAGGGAGGGGAAAAATAGACTAATTAAATCTACAGTGAGAAAGTGCTACTGGTAAGATTGCTACTTATTAAAAATAATGAACTGTTAGGACCAATTTGCAAAGTAGGTGAAATTCTCCCCATTTCCCCTATATATAAAAACACATCCTTCTGATTGTATATGTATTGGGTATATATGGATATATATCAGAACAGAATATGATATATGACATTCTTAAACCTAATGGAAAGTGACACATAATAAAGTAAAACATTGAGAGACCATGTAACAATACTCGATATGAACACTGAGGCTTGATACCGTGTACAAAGTAGGTCATTTCAAATTCTTTTCCCACACGATTGTTATCGCAAGAAAAATTATTGCCGGTGACGTACCAAATGGAGAGAAACACAGCCTTGAAAACCTTCCTGAAATGACAATTTCCAAGTTTTGATCACCATCACTAATTTTTTAAAATAACAGTAGCAATAAAGCTCTCTTCATTCTTTCACTCTCTGTTTTAAAAGGAAAGATAGTCAACTGGAGATATGCAAGACTGAGGGGCAGGGCGAGCAAAGAGAAAGGAAAATAACTCACAAAGTATTTCACTGTCAACTAAAAAACATGTAAGCAGCTTGGTGGGGGGGTAAGTTCAGAAAAATAAAAGATAAAATTTTAAAGAATTTTATTCTGAGGAAAGCAACGTACCCTCCTGTTTCTATGAGCACAAGTTATGTAACTGCAGCTGTCTTCAGCCTGTAGGTGTATCTCATACAAGAACTACACAGGCTGCTATGCAGGGGACAGTATCGGACATGTGAATAGAATAGGGCAAAAACGAGGGCGCTGACAATCCTGTCGGTAACTCGGGGTCCAAATCCCTCTGAGCCAAGCGCACAGCCAAGCACAAAGCAGGTACTGGAGAACAAGCAGCTGCTGGGCCGGGATTATCAGTGCTGCCTGCCCCTGCCCACCACACGTCTGACATCCCCTGCACAGGGCTGATCTACTTCACCTGATGCCTGCTTTCTTTTTCAGCCTGAGAAGGCTGACCTTTAGGATGACGTATATAAACAAACTTCCGCAGCTAGGATGGGAGGAAAATGCAGAGAAGAACATGCGCCCTATTTAAGTTCGGGAAAATAAACAGACCTTTAAATTACCGGCCCAGATGATATTCACAACAGTGACCTCAAGGTTGGAAATCTCACAACCGCTCCCGACTGAATTTCAGATGCAAATGATCACTTGGTATTAATTTCAGCCTTGCTACTGTTTGGTCCCGAGCATCACAGCTAATTGGCAGGAGGAACTGCCAGTTCTGCTGATGGCAGCCCCGTGGGACACTTGGGATCTTCTGAGTGGTAGAACCCACAGTCACTGGATAGTGTTAGCTTGCCAATTATGAACCTTGGTATCTCTCTCGCCACTCTCTCCCTTCCCCTCCCCTTCCCCCTCTCCCTCTCTCCTTCTCTCTCTCCGTGTGTGTGTGTGTGTGTGTGTGTCTGTGTGTGTGTGTGTGTGTGTGTGTTTCTACATATGCAGAGGTTTGGTGACAGGGACAAAAAGAAAAAAAAATTGAGAGTAATAAACAGTGTGATTAAGTGGAAGAGTACTCATAAAACACTCCAATGTTGACTGACAATGCCAAGCAAGGTAAAAGTGATTCTAGAAATTCATCCAGGCTTTTAACACATAGGCTGCGACTTCACTAAAGAAAACAAGGTCCCCCCGGGCCACCCTATACCCAGATTACAGCTCGGGGCCACTGAAGGGGACCCACCCATCTGCCCCATTACTTTACAGTGACACCCCCTGTGTGGACTGCAATGTGGTCATTCTGAGTACAGCATCGTAACATACATTTTCCCTGTTTTTTTATCCAAACGCCCAAGTGATTTTATGGGCATCGTCTGATCTACTGCTTGCCACAACTACATCCATCTTGTCTTCCACCAACAGAAACGATTATTCTCTATCTCTCCCAGCAATTCCTACAGGGCATAACCAGTAAGGACAAGACAAGTGACCAGCCAGCATTTTGGGCTTAATGAATGAACCCGACCTGAGTTTATTCTCATCAAACACAATTTCCATTTCCAGGTGTTTACAAGGTTCATCCAACATCACATGGAGGTCTTTTCCTGGTAAATTTAGAAATCCATCTGCTGCTAGAAGCACTGATGCACTTTGCTCACCAGATCTGGAAGTGTTTCAAGGTAAAAACAGGCTTCCCAAGGAACGTGTTGATTGTAATCAGAGTGAAGCCAGCAGTTACCAGGAACTGAAGTTGAGCGTTGAACCGTGGGCATGACCTGGAGGAATGGAGGAGCTGAGAATGAGAAAAACTGCTTTTTCTTTGGAAAGGGAGATGGAGGTCTATGTGGGATACAGCTGAAATTATCTGAAAGGGGACATTATCAGAGGGACTGACATTAAACATGGCAGTTAAAGATCTCCTTCAATGTCAAGGTGAAGTGTTTTGGGGCTGCAAAAGTAGACCTATCTCTAGAGGGTGGTTGGGGGATATTTGCTCACATGAATTCACTGGAGTCTCCACCTTAGAAGCTCAGGGGTCCTGCCCCTGCCCACTTCAATCTCCTCTAAGGCTCTGAGTGGCCATGAGCAGAGCCAGATGCCCTCCCCTGACCTGCAACATTCCAGAACAAACAGTGACATTTACATCCCTGTGATAAACTACTTGCTCCCCCATAAATATTCTGAATGGTTTGAACTTTTGGAGTGGAACCTTCTAGAAAAGATGCTGTGGCATCTTAAATGCTCAAACTCCATTTTTCTTTGGGGAAGTGTGAGCACCCTGGCCAGAGCCTCACAGGTGACCTCAGCTATGAAAACTGGCCCATTGTGCTGCCTCCGTGGGGTAGAAGAAAGCGAGTCCTGGGCTCCCGGAGCACAGAGGCTGAGTGTAAGCAGCGCCCAACGTCACGCAGTGAGAACCCGACAGAGGCCCCGAGTCCTAGGCCGGCCCCCTTCACTCACCCCTGGAGAGGCGGTCTTGCAGCTTTGTCCGGGCATCTTGTGTTTAGCCGCACAGAACCCTGAGCTCTTTTCGCAAGTCAAACCAAGAAACACCCTCTAAATTATACCCGTTACCTTCCTAGAAATAATAGTGAATTGTTACATAACTGGTCTTTGTTATCACAAAACAAACCACTTCCCTCCGGTTTTTCCGTTTCTCCAAAGTTAGCATTAGTTTCCCATCCCTTTTCACCATCTCTTTCCGCTATTGGCAGGTTAGGGTCACAGTGTCAAGGCAGCATGGTGGGACTCACAGCTCCAGCCCGAGGAGATCCATAATTCATGCATAAGTATCTCTTCCAAGACTGGGACCCTGGGATACAGGGATGGCCTGGCACCAACTTCAAAATTTGCCCACAAGAACTTGTCATGTGAGTTTTCTCCATGAAATCATAGCGAGATATTCTCAGTCACTGGGGTAGCCAGTTCAGGGCTGGAAGCCCTCTGCATCTTCTCAGCACAGTTGGGGCTGCAGGAGAAGAAATAATAGCCAGCACTCAGCACTGGCAGCTGGCCACCTGCTGCTCTAAACCTTCTGTGAGCACAGACTCACTTAATTCTCACAGCAGCCCTACAGGAGGGAGATGTTATTATCAACCCCACTTTCCAGATGAGAACACTGAGACACAGAACAGTTAGGTAAGCTGCCCAAGCCATACAGCTGATGAGAAGAGGCACAGAGATTCAAACCCTGAAACATGGACAACCTAATTAGGAAACCTTTTTCACAGTTACTAAGAAGCAGGTAAAGCATGATAAACATGTTGGGGGCATAATTTCAGTGTAAAAAATAAAAGAAGAGGTAAAAAGTTGCCAAGTTGAGGAGCATACGAGGACCTGGGCAGTCTTTTCTTGCGGAAACCCCTAGAAAGATTTAGGAAAACATTTTTTAAAAAGCAGCCTTCGAAGGGAAGGAAATGGAATAAACATAAGGCTGCATGGGGATGGGCGTGGGCGTCACTCCCGGGCTCAGGGGCGGCAGTCTCCTGGCTAAACAGGGTGGGCGGGTCAGCGGACAGACACACTTAGGACTGATGTAGTAGGAAACGGCCGGCGAGGTGTGCGGAGTACAGAAGGGACAGAGGGGCTGCATCAGGAAGGGAGTTTTCATCAGCACGAGAACCACGTGGCTCTTTTTTCCAGGCGCCCTTTGAGCAGGTGCTGGACTGTGTGTCCTTCAAGGACCTCACTGCTCGCTCAGCTGCTGTCGGGACGCCGTTATGAACTGAGATGGGGGAGGGGGGGGCTAGTACCGGGAATGGAAAGAAGTGAGGTCATCTCAAAGAACAGAGTGCCCTTTGCAGCTTTTCTGAAAGCTGGAGTTCTGAAAGCAGCACTCCTTGAAGACGTGTACCCTGCTGCTCCCTGGGACCGTGAACAAGTTACCTCTCGGCATCAACGCTAGGTGAGAGAGGGTACCTCCTTGACCCCCCTTTCTGCCAGGCGCACCTCTACCCACGGTTGACGGAAGCTACACCAGAGCTTGCTCAGTTTGCTATCTCTGTCCCTCAGTGCCTCGTTCATTCCCATCTAAACTGTGCCTCTAAGTAAACCGAGCACAAGCAAAGAAAGTATGAAGGTATAACGGAGAGCCCTGAACAGCACATTTTTCTTCTCAGTTGCTCTGGGTAAAACTCTGAAAACAATTTGTTTGATTTGTGACGCTACTGTTTCTGCCTCAAGAACTGTTTTTGATTTGGAAAGGCATTCCAAGTAGGTACACCGGAGAATGCAACCTAAAGTAGCCAGGTGATTTAATTTTACATGCGTGTTTTATTTCCAGGGAAGATGAGTATGTTGCATACAATGGAGAGAAAAAAAATTGGAGACTGGAGTTCCTGATGTCATCTTTATGTGAACATTCTTTATTATTTCATAAAATGTAACCATGTTAATGGGAAAGAGGCCATGAAAACTATTCATTTTTGCTACACGTGCTGGTAACCACAAAATAAGATGTATAGGAACTGATACCGAATTTTCGTTAATAAGGATTGCTACTCCGTCCTGTTGTGTCAACACAAATTCCATTCCTCATTTTTGTTATTAAACGTTTTGTGAGTAATGGATGCAGAAAGCAATTCAGTGGTCATCACCTATCTCCTTCCTCTCAGTTAAAGGTATTTCAGACCTGCATCCTGTACCATCAGCTGGTCCTGGTTCTGTATGGAGCTCAGTCAGTTACAGGAACTGCCTCAGTCCTCCCTCAACGGGAGCCCCGCCCCTCTCCGATGGCTTCTCCAGCCAAATTCCCTGCATCTCTCTGGATCATGTGACTCCCCTCCCCAACTGCAGAGAGCTGGAAGAATGGCGAGCATCTGATGTGCTGGGCAGCGTGGTGCCATTTGTGCGTGTCTCTGGTCAAGCAAAGTGGTTACCACTCATCACGTATCAGGACCTATAACAAATTCCACAACCTCACCGGATGTGGATTAAGAAACAATTACTGGCATAGTAGAAGCTGTGATGCCCCAGCACTGGGCCCCTTTTCCAAGCTGGGGCACCCATCTCCTAGCTGCTATGAGGCTCAAAAGCTCATGCCTCTCAGCTACCACACCACCACCCCCCGCCCCAGAAAATTATCTGCCAAACAATAACCAGCTGACCCCACTTCTCCCTGACAGCCCAGTCAGTAACTGAGCCAGGGTTCAGACAGGTGACCCCCGCCACAGGTGCCACGAGTCCCGCAGGAGGGCACCGTGCCCCAGAGCTCTCCTGTGAGGTCAGGCGGAGTGCAGACTCCCGTTGAAAGCATCCCTGACTCACCTGGCTCCTCCCACAGCCCTTCTTCAACCAGCCCTGCGAGCACTTGCACAAGAACCCCCTTCTCAGGTTCTGCTTCTGGAACCAACTGTAGTCGGTTCCTGGGGCTGCCCTGACAAATGACCACAAGATGGGGGAGGCTTAAGGCAACAGGAATTCACTCTCCCACAGTCTGGAGGACAGAAGTCAGGAATTAGGGTGCAGGCAGGGTTGGTTTTCCTGGAGGCTCTGGGGAAGGAACCATCCCATGCCTTTGCTGACTCCTGGTATCTGCCGGCAATCCTTGGAATCCCTTGTTTGGTGGAGGCATCCTTCCGATATCTGCCTCCATCTTCACACGACTTGCTCTCTCTGTGTCTCTAAGGTCCAATTCTCCCTCTACTTTCTCTCATAAGGACACCAGTTCTCCAGATTTCCAGGATCTGGAGACCCTATTTTCAAATAAGGGCACATATCCTGAGGTTCCAGGCGAACATGGATTTGGGGGACGCTTCAACCCACTACACCAAAACTAAGTCAATTGAGCGAAGTACCTACAAGCCAAGGTTAGCAAGAGAAGGCATGGGTCCCCCCACCTTCACTCTGACCCCATGGAAAGTCATGCTGGGCTCGGGTTCTACAATGAACATGCAGTGCGGCTGTGAATTTCAGGGAGGTCCCCTCCACCCTGCCGCTCTCCCTTCTAATAAGGCAAGTGTAAGAGCAATCCTGCACACAAGGGAAGAATCAGGCTACTGGGGCCTCAGGGTGGGCCTGTGGGATGCCAGCTGTTTGCCAGTTGTTTGGGGCTTGGGGATCCAGTGGAAGCTGGATTCAGGTGCAACCCCAGCGGGAAGGAAGCCACTGGTCCCACAGGAGGCTGAAATCGGGGTGAGCTCCTCCCTCCCTCTACACACGCTGGGGGACGTGCCAGCTGAGACTCTGTCCAACAGGCAGGAGAGAGCTCCCAGGGCGCCTGCAGACAGCTGCGCTTTTTACACCATACCCTACAAGGACGTCAGCCTGGGACTTGGTGACGCACTGTGAGAGCTCTGCCACGAGACGATTCTTCCTCTCTCAATTCTACTATACAATGCAGAGTCAAAGAGCATCAGAGCGCTAAAGAGAAGAACAGGCAGTGTGCATAACGGGCAGTGAAGTCAGAGGCGTGTTGGTAAAAGCAGCTATGCCCAGAATCTGTGAGTGAAGTGAACAGCGGGAACCAGAGTGGAGGCCCATGAATTGCATAGGAGGGGTCAGTGAGACGACATGGGCTCCAGAGCCCCCAGGGAGCCTCAGCCACCTTCCAGTTCTAGTTTCCAGAAGGTCCACCCGCATAACAGTTCCTTTCTTCCTTGGTATCTGGTCGTGTAGCTGAGGATCCTAGCATTCTCACTACAAATGGATATTTTATAATAAACTCTCATTACTTGCAGTGACATGAGTCAGTCTTATTTTAGTGCATTACAACAAGCCAACAGAACATCCCATAAAGTTAGGAGGATACAGCTAGTCCAGTGTGTGCCACTACATTAAAAGCCTTACCCACAGAGCACCTTTACACTGAAAGCCACAACAGTCATTACTGGGTCTTACTTGTGTCTCAGATGAGTCTGAGATTCAGTTTAGTGAAACATCTTGCCATGATCACTCAGGGAGCTCAACTCAGATCTGCTAAATGGTCTCAAAAAAAGCAAGTTGAGGGGCTTCCCAGGTGGCGCAGTGGCTGAGAGTCCACCTGCCGATGCAGGGGACGCGGGTTCGTGCCCCAGTCCAGGAAGATCCCACATGCCACGGAGTGGCTGGGCCCGTGAGCTGTGGCCGCTGAGCCTGCACGTCTGGAGTCTGTGGTCCGCAATGGGAGAGGCCACAGCAGTGAGAGGGCCGCGTACCACAAAAAAAAAAAAAAAAAAACTCACACTGGGCTTTTAATTCAATATGTCAGAATAAGTCTATTCATGTTCCCTCTTCTGCCCCAAAACTTCCTTCAAATAAGAGCAATAGCCTAAGAAAAACGAAAAATGGCAAACAAAATGGAGCAATCAGCAACTGAGAGATTTCAACAGATTCTGAAGCGCAGATTCCTTTCATCACAAAGCAATGATACCTATTCCACGCGCTCTGACCACTTACGTAATGCTCCCAGTTTCCTTGTGTATGTGCTCAGTCTTGAATATAAATACACAACCAGTGGCCATCAGATATTTGAGGAATGCTCACATCATAAAAGAGTAAGACCAAGATAAATAAATATGAAAACACAAACCTTGGATGAGACATAATCAAGAAAATGAAAGAAAACTAAAATTATCATCATCATCATCTCTAAGAAATATCCAGCAAGGAATTCTAGAAGATAATTTATTTGTAAGACAAGAATAGAATAATAATGGACACTATGAGAAACATTAACAGAAATGAAGAACTGAATGAAAAGGACAGATGCACAGCTAACTGGAATCTCAGGAACATAAAAATGAATGCGAAGAAATACTTAAAAGAAAATAACGGTAAAATTTTTTGGACTGACAGAAAACGTGGACCAAAAATCCCCAAAGCATGATATACTAAGTTAAATAAAAGTTAAAAGTTAAATAAAAAATTCACGTCTAAGCACACTTGGATAAAAATTACAGAATATCAAAATACAAACAGAAGATATTAAATGCAGCCAGAGAAAAAGAGCAAATGATCTACAAAAGGGTAAGAATTTAAATGATAGCTGACACCCCAACTATGCCAAAGAAATCCAGAGACAGTGATATATTACCTTCAAAGTGTAGAGGGGAAATAACAGTCCATGTAGAAGTGTGTACCCAGCAAAATACTCTTTCATGAAAAGGATGAAATAAGGATAGTTAGAGATCACAGAAACTAAGAGTATACTACAAAGAGACCAGAAATAAAGGAAAACCTAAAGAATACACTTCAAGAAAAAAGAACATGATCCCACAAGGATGGTCTGAGATCCAAGTAGGAATGAACAAATGACATGATAAAACTGTAGCTAAATCCAAACCAATATCATCTGAGTAAGGTCATAATAAAATAATGCCTAATGTCTAGATTAAAAAACATAACAACACGTACATGTAAGCCTTGAGATGGGTAATCAAAATCAATGTGGTCCAACCCTGTCTCCAAGAGGAGACCACAGACTGGGTGGCTTATAAACAACCTACATTTTATTTCTCACTGTTCTGGAGGCTGGAAGTCCAAGGTCAAGGCACCGGCAGATTTGGTGTCAGGTGAGGGCTCTCTTCCTGGTTCAGAGAAGGCACCTTCTGGGTGTGTCTTCACATGGTGGAAGAGGTGAGGAAGCACTCTGGGGCCTCTTTTATAGGGGTACTGATCCCATTCATGAGGGCTCCACCTTCATGACCTAACCACCTCCCAAAGGACCCGTCTCCTAATACCATCGCATTGGGCATTACGTTTCAGCATATGAAGTTTAGGTGGATATAAACATTCAACCTATAGTACCTGTTTTGTTGTGAGTTTGTTTGTTTTTTTTCCTGTGGAAAAAGGTGGCTAGGTTATCATTTACCTGTAGACCTTTGCTAGTTTAAATGCACATGGGAAAATTCCAAGGTAAATTTAAACATACAGAAAGAGAAAATGTGTCCTAAATAAGTAGAACAAAAAAGAAAAACTCATTAGACAAAGAAAGAAAGGTGAAAGTATAAATACAATAAAGTCAAAAAGTAAGACAGGAGAAAGAAATCCAATGTATCAATCATTAGAATGAATGAAAGCACACTGAACTTGAGTTTGGATAATCCTATCCTAGTCTGGGGTAGCAAACTATTGTTTTCCAGTATAGAAGACTAATTTTTGAGCATGATTATTTTCACGGGTTTTTTTTTTTTTCAAAAGGGGAAGAAAAGATATTCTTGCTTGAAGTATGAAAAAAGAGAATGGAGAGATGAAAGGCTGGCTATCAGGATGTTATCACAGTAGCCTGATCGAGTGACGATAAACATACTTAAACTTTTTGAGGACATCCTCAACTACGTCCATGGAATAAATTCTAAGGAAGAAAAATTTTGAGGTCAAACAGATGCCAGTATTTGTAATCTTTAGTATGTGCTGTCAAGTCTCCCTGCAGGAAGTTTGCACCCTTGAATGCTGTTACAATATTTATCAATATTCTTGTTATAGCTCTTGTTGCATTTTACCAAGAGCAGGCGCTACTCTAGTTCATAGTAGGGAATGAGACAGACAAAACCCCTCCCATCATACATCTACCATTCCATGTGCAGAGGGGAAGAAGACAAGGAGAATAAAAAGTCAACCAATCAATAATAATTTCAGATAATAAAATGTTATGAGGAAAATAGAATAGGTGAGTTGATGAGCAGTGACTTCATAGTGTGTAGGTGGTGAAGGTCTCTTTGAGCCAGGGCCTGAGAGACCTGCAAAAGAGCACCCCTGCAGAGAGATGGCAGTGAAGGCTGTCCAGTGGAACTAGCTGGACATGGCCAGGGAATAGAAAAATGCCCAGGTGGCCAGTGTATAATGAGGGAAGGGCTGGTGGGCTTTTCTTTCAAATAGATGACTAAGATTTACATATACACCCATGTCCCATGAGGAAGGGAAGTGGGGCAAGGTAACTGATGAGCAGATCAAACCCATAAGTGTGTCTTCATTCACACAACACAGGGATCTCACCTTCAGTGAGCATTCTTCCGTGCTTGGGACTTTATATACGCCATCTCTTCAATTATAACACAATCACAGACATCATCAACTCCATTTTCATGTTGAGGAAACAGAGTCAGAAGGAGAGAAGTCACAGCTTATAAGTAGTGGAGTCTGGCTTTACACTCAAGTTGTACTGACTCCAAAGTTCATGTTGTTTCCACCCTGAGCAAAGGGACCACCCAGATGGACACGGACACTGTGATGAGCTTTAGAAACCGACAGGTAATGTCTTGAGCATGTAAACTTGTAAAGGTGAGATGGTTTTCATGACTTTACTTACCATTACCATAATTTTATGAACCACCTATTTCCAAATTACATATACTAATCATTGTATATATTATTTAATACATATCCTACATATAATCTAAAGATAATTATTATGAGAAACTAGAGAGCAGAGAAAAATAAGTACAGCAGCATCCTATAGGGTGAATTGGCATTACAAGTAGGAATTAGCTTTATCTCCAGCTAATCATTGCTATATTTAGGCTCACTCTAAAAATTGTTTGTGTCTGATAGTCTTGCTACCTCATTAAATAAAAAGTACTGATTCTAATAATTACCAACTCATCTTTAAACTGATAATTACAATACTGGTAGTGGCTATCTCATACTAAGATTTAAAGAGTAAATTGTACTTATATGAGCCCTTTGGGGTCTGGGATATACAAGCCAAAAGTGGGTGATTGTGATGGCTTTCAAACGTTTTCAAGTGAGCTGGAAGAGGGCGGCTAGTAGGGACCACTGGTGCCCAGGAATCTGAAGGATCCTCACCCAAGACAGGAACCACAATTACTTGAAAGGAAAACTTGAGAAAACATTTGAAAGGAAACTCCAACAAACTTATAGGTATGTGGTATCAGGGAACTCCTGGGTTTCCATCTTGAACACAGGGCTGACTACATTATGAGATCATAATAAAGGACTGCTGCTGTATAATGAAAAAGAGGAAAGAGTTCAACAAAGATTTGGGCCCATTATTCAGGAGAAGACTTAGCCAATTCTATTGAAAAGAAATCTCTTGAGCCCTTGTCTGTGGCTATAGGAGACAGATTTGATTTTTTAGACTTTGTAAGATGATCACAGAATCACTGCTGGAGAGAACTCTGGACTGAACAGAGAGGCAGGGCCTTAACGGGACACAGACTGCCTTTCTTGGTCATCACTAGCATGTGTTCCCCACAAGCTACTCTAGGGGTAGTATCATCGCCCTCCACACACATGGATGAACCCAAAACCTCTTAGCAGTAGCCAGTACAACTCATTCATTCATTTTTTCAACTGATGATTTATTTTTTTAATGCTCATAGTAAAACATGTTTTAAGTATAGAAAGGTAAAAAATAAAAGCAAAAATGTAATCTACACTCCCAACCTCAATTACAAAAGGAGGAAACCGTGGGTTATAGTTTTACATGAACTCTTCTGGATCAAAAGTACATAGTATATAAACTATATAATATGTATGTACTTTTGAAATATGCAAATAAGATTAAAATATTATATTATGCATCACATTTTTGTCATTTGATAACCTATTGCTTTATGTCAGTGCACACAGATGTACCTCATTCATTTTAGTGGCATCATGATATTTTATCATATGGTTACTTCCTAGTTTTGACTACCAATATCACTGTATGAATATTGTTATTTATGTCTCTTGTGTGAGAATATCACAGAGTAAGTTCCAAGCACAGAACTTGTTGGGTATTTTCATTTTTAAAGAAAATTTATTATTTTTAATTTTTATAAAATTTTTAAAGTTTACACTCCATTTACGGTTATTACAAAATATTGGCTATATTCCCCACATTGTACAATACATCCTTGTAGCCTGTCTTACACCCAATATTTCGTCCCTCCCACTCCCCCCACCCCTATCTTGCCCCTCCCCCGCCTCCCCACTGGTAACCACTAGTTTGTTCTCTATATCTGTCAGTCTGCTTCTTGTTACATTCACTAGTTTGTTGCATTTTTTAGATTCCACGCATAAGTGATACCGTACAGTATTTGTCTTTCTCTGTCTGACTTATTACATTTAGCATAATGCCCTCCAAGTCCAACCATGTTGCTACAAATGGCAAAATTTCATTCTTTTCTATGGCTGAGTAGTATTCCATTGTGTGTATATGTATATATATATATATATATATATATATATATATATATATATATATACCACATCTTCTTTATCCATTCATGTGTTGATGAACACTTAGTTTGCTTCCATGTCTTGGCAATTGTATATGTGTGGCTATAAACATTGAGGTGCATGTATCTTTTAGACTTAGTGTTTTCGTTTTTTTCACATATATCCGTATATATACCAGAAGTGGAATTGCTGGGTCATATAGTAGCTCTATTTTTAGTTTTTTGAGCAACTTCCATACTGTTTTCCACAGTGGCTGCGCCAATTTACATTCTCACCAACAATGCATGAAGGTTCCCTTTTTTCCAGATACTCGCCAACATTTGTTATTTGTGTTCTTTTTGATGATAGCCATTCTGACAGGTGTGAAGTGATATCTCATTGTGGTTTTGATTTGCATTTCCCTGATGATTAGCAATGTTGAGCATCTTTTCACATGCCTGTTGGCCATCTGCATTTCCTCTTTGGAAAAATGCCTATTCAGTTCTTCTGCCCATTTTTTAATCAGGTTGTTTGTTCTTTTGATGTTGAATTGTATGAGCCGTTTATATATGTTGGATATTGATTCCTTATCAGTCATATCGTTTGTAAATATTTTCTCCCATTCAGTAGGTTGTCTTTTGTTTTGTTGATGGTTTCCTTTGGTGTGCAAAAGCATTTAAGTTTAATTAGGTCTCATTTGTTTATTTTTGCTTTTATTTCCTTTACTTTAGAAGGTAGGTCCAAAAAATTGTTGCCGCAATTTAGGTCAAAGAGTGTTCTGCCTATGTTTTCCTCTAGGAGTTTTATAGTATCTGGTCTTATATTTAGGTCTTTAATCCATTTCGAGTTTATGAACAGAATAGAGAGCCCACAAACAAACCCATGCACTTATGGTCAATTAATCTATGAAAAAGGAGGCAAGAATATACAATGGATAAAAGACAGTCTTTTCAACAAGTGGTGCTGCGAAACCTGGACAGCTACTTGTAAAAGAATGAAATTAGAACATTCTCTAATACCATAGGCAAAAATAAACTCAAAATGGGAGTTTCCATTTTGAGTTTTGGGAGATACTCCCTCCTGCAAGGTTGCTCCCATTGGCATGCCCACAGAAGTGGGCAGGGAGGGATCCTGTTCCCCACACCCAGGCTACTGCAGTGGTAAATTTCCATTTTTGCCCATTTGGTACATAAAACAGGGCATGGCATTGTTTTTTGTTTTTTATTTTCCTTGGTGTCTTTTTTTTTTAACATCTTTATTGGAGTATAATTGCTTTACAATGGTGGGTTAGTTTCTGCTTTATAACAAAGTGAATCAGCTATACATATACATATATCCCCAGGCATTGCTGTTTTGATTTGCAATTCTTTACGAGGAGCTGAGCCCATTTTCAAGTCTTTATTGGACATTCAGATTGTGTTTTGGGTATCAACCTGTCCATGTGCTTTGCTCATTCTTCTACTGGCTTATTTATCTCAGTCTTATTCATTTTAAGCATTCCTTACAAAAGAAGAAACTTAGTTCTTTGTTAGATGTCTTCCAGGTTATTATTACAGATATTTTCCCAGAATTCCATGTGTATATTGGTTTCATAGTATTTAATAAGTTGTAGGTAGTCTTGGAGTGTTTTGCTATGACTAGAGAGTTTTTCCCCACCACAATATTAGTTTCTTACACAAATATATTTTTCAAGCACTTTTCTGTTCACATTTAAATATAAATATTTACTTCATTTATAATTAATTTTGGTGTGAGAAGTAAGGTATAGATTCAGCTTTATTTTTTTTCCTAAATAATAATTATGTAGTTGAACCAACTTCATTCACCAAAGATTCAACTTTCCCTTGATGATCTGAGCTGCCTTTATTGTGTAATACATCTCCACACATATTTGGACCTATTTCTGAACTTACTTCTATTCTATTGAACTGATCCTGCATCTTTAACAAGCTGAATAACAGGTACAAATCATCTAATCCTCACTTCATAATTCTTCTTTTACAAAACTTTCCTGTCTTTTCCCTAAAGGACTGGACTCTGGTCAAATCCCACCACTTCCGTTTACTGGGTGTACTTCCACTTAAGCCTAAGTTATATGCCTCTCTCTACCTCAGTGTTCTCATGCATAAAATATTGATATGAATAGAACACACTGTGTAAGATGCTTTTGAGGAATGAATAATTTAAAGCAATTAGAACACAGCAGGTATAATAATCACCCAATTAGCGTCCACCATTGTCATCATTATTATTCTTTTGTCTATAGATTGTTGTTTCGTTGTGTGCATTTTAAAAAATAATTTCAAAGATTTATATTTAGTTTTAGCCCTTCTATTGGTTATATTTATAATTGTATTTAATATTAAACATTTATTACTCTGTCTAGTGATTTCAAGCAGTATCTATCAGTTCTCAGTTATCTGCTGTTCTGCATTCTCCCCCATCCTCGGTTTAATCTATATTATTCCACATAATATTTATATGTATATATTTAATATAAATTATTCCACAAATAAATAATATATATCTAATAACGTTTAATCACATCTAAATTTTATAACCATAACTCTGCAGTTAAAAGCTCATGAGTACTCCTCCACTGCTGAGTTCACTTGGATTTTACTATCTGTTATGAGCAGAATTTTGTCCCCTCAAATTCATATGTTGAACTCCTAACCCCCATGACTTCATTATGTGACTGTACTTGGAGAGAGGTCTTTAAAGAAGTAATTAAGGCAAAATGAGGTCACATGGGTGGGCCTTAATCTGATAAGACTGGTGTCCTTATAAGAAGATGAGATTAGGACACTGACACACAGACTGAGGGGTGACCATGTGAGTACAGGTGAGAAGGTGGCCATCTACAAGCCAAAGAGAGAGAAACCAACTCTGCTGATACCTTGATCTTGGACTTCCAGCCTCCAGAACTGTGAGGAAATAAATTTCTGTTGTTTAAACCACCCAGCCTGCAGTACTTTGTTATGGCAGCCTGATCAATCTGATACACCATCAGACTGTTTTTTGTTCGTTTTGCTTTGTTTTTCCAACAAGTAGCTAAGGTTCTATATTTTCTGATTTCTTGCATGAGTGAAATGTCTGCTGCTTTTATATTTGAGTGACAACTGAACTAGGTATAAAATTCCTGAGCTAAATTTTCTTTAAATGCTGCTTCAACTGTCTTCTGGCATTAAGTATTTCTGGGGAGATGTCTTAGAAGAACGTGATACTTCATCTTTGCTTGTTACTCTTCTGTTCAAATATTTGAAGTGTTTTTTCTTAATCCTTGAATTTTGGTGAGTTCACTCACTATAATGCCTCAGTGTGCTTTTTTTGTATCAATTTTCCCCTGAGTACAGAGTAATTTTCTGATCCACATCTTTACTACTTAATTCATCATATGTTTATTGAGTAGCTACTATGGGTGAGCACTGTTCTAGGATACCTTCAGATCTTCCTTCATTTTAGGAATTTTTTCATTCATGCCTTAACTTTCTCTTTGTTTGGCCATTTGCTATTTTCCCGATTAACTTCATAACATTGTTGTATGTCCTCTATGTCTTTATACTTATCTCTAATTGGTTTATTTATGTGATTATCTGAGGTATTTGTTCTATTCATACAACGAATACTGTACCTATTACGTGCGATCCAAATAACTTAGTTTTCATAAGTATCTTTCTCCTTTTCTTCCTAAGTCTTTTTTATTTATTAGTTGGGAAAGATGTTGGTTTAGTTCTCATCCTATTTCTTTTTTATTTTTGGCTGTGTTGGGTCTTCATTGCTGCACGCAGGTTTTCTCTAGTTGCAGCGAGCAGGGCTACTCTTTGTCGTGGTGCATGGGTTTCTTATTGCGGTGGCTTCTCTTGTTATGGAGCATGGGCTTTAGGCGTGTGGGCTTCAGTAGTTGTGGCACGTGGGCTCAGTAGTTGTGGCTCATGGGCTCTAGAGCACAGGCTCAGTAGTAGTGGCACACGGGCTTAGTTGCTCCGTGACATGTGGGATCTTCCCATACGAGGGCTCAAATGTGTCGCCTGCACTGGCAGGCAGATTCTTAACCACTGTGCCACCAGGAAAGTCCTTCATCCTATTTCTTAGTAACCATAATTACCTTTTTTTTTTTAATTAATGTATTCTTTTTATCAACAATTTTTATTTTTCTTTCAGTTAATTTCATATTACTTAAAGTTCTGTTACAAACAAAACATTGTTTTTTCTTCTTTTTCAGAGTGTTTTCTTCCCAAATGAAATTTCTCATATATGTTTCTCATATGCATGTTATAGTTCTTTGCTTTTCTTTCTATGCACTATCCTTGAATAGCTCTTATGCAATTTCTTTGTGTACTCACCACATTTAACTTGGGCAGCTCAAGCCAGTCCTTCTATTCACTCTGCATGCGGTGTAGGTAAATTTTTCCTGATTCTCTTCCCACTCTAACCAAAACACGTCCATCTTCCTTGCAGAAAATCTGATTCGTATTCTGAGTGGTTTGCATTCCACCTATTTCTCAGCAGCTGAGGTCCTTTTGTACCTGTTGGAGGGAGGTTGTTTTGGGTGCTGAACTCCAGATGTGGCTCTAACAATCTGGGACCGCAAGTCCCGGTCTCTGCTTGTGACTCGTTACCTGGCCCAGGTTCGCTCCACCTACTCAGAGGTGTAGCCCATTTGTGTTGGAGAGGGGTGAGTGCAAGATTCAGATGCTCCTCCACAACATGGGCCTGGAAACTTTGTGCCAGAAATGATAAGCCCTTTATTGCCCCCAAAGCCACCTCATCTTTACTTCTCTGAGTGGAAAAACAGAAGAGAAAGCCACAGGTTTGAGCCCAGTTAGCCTGCAGTGGAGAGAAGAGTGTTCCAGAAGGATTTTTCTGTGGCCCTTTGCCCCTGAGCCGTAGGCCTCCTGCCAACGCCATCTGCTGAGTGCTTACTTATCACTAGATGCAATTAATTATGGTCAATTCGTCTATCTGCTTCCCTTCTTCTCTTCCCCACAAGCCTGTAAAAAGTGGTTATCTGCAGTAGCCCTTCCCTCAGCACTTCTGAGGTGGTGAGAAGGTTTCAGATTCCCCGTGTGTCACATAACAATCAAATCTCCCACGAGGGTTGCCAGATTTAGCAAATAAAAATACATGACCCAGTTAAATTTGAATTTCAGGTAAACAATAAATATGTTTAAAATGTAAGAATGCCTGTTATGGATTGAATTGTGTCACCGTGAATTCATATGTTGAGTCCTGACCCTCAGCACCTCGGAACGTGACCTTATATGGAAATAGGGGTATCGCAGATGTCATTAGTTAAGATGAGATCAGACTGGAGTGAGTTGCCCCTAACCCAATATGATTGGTGTTCTTTTAAAAGGGGGAATGTGGATACAGCCACACCCACAGGGAGAACAGCATGGAAGACTGGGGTGATGCAGGGACAAGACAAGGAACATCTGGGGCTCCCAAAGCCAGGAAAGAAGCAGAAACAGATCTTTACCTCACAGCCCTCAGAAGGAACCAACCCTGATGATACTCTGATCTCTGACTTCCGGAACTTCAGAACTGTGAGAGTAGAAATCTGTTGTTTAAACCACACAGTCTAGGGTACTTTGTTAGGGCAGCCCTAGGGAACCAACACAATGTCCCATACAATACTGGGGAAATACTTACGTTAAAAGAGTATTCATGTTCACCTGGAATTCAAATTTAACCCTGCATCCTGCTTTTTTAATCAGCTTTGTCTGCCCTCCCTACCCTGAATCAGTCTCCTTCTCCCCAAATATGGCGGGAATGGGAATGTCCTGGAGGTCTTTTAAAACTTTGCCCATTCAACGACACTGGCCCTTCTGCTTTGGGCAGGGGTGCCAGTCGGTGTTAGGGTATATTTCCTGAGACTGCTTGCCTCTCCTTACCTGAAGATGACCCAGTTTTTAGGATGCATCCATTCCCTCCTGCCCCATTGTTGTTTCTGCCCATGTAATTTCGTGGTGCTTTACTTAGTGCATGAATGCTCAGGGGCATGAGGTTTTGGACCCAGCTTCACTTAGCCATCAACCCTAGATCTCATCTCCAATTTAATTTCTCTGTAGTGTCAGTAAAATTTAAGAAGCATATGTGTACTCATACAATGTTAGAGCTGAGCTCTGGTTGCATTGTTTTAATGTCTGTTTTAAAAAAATATGTCCCAGTCACGTTTAACCAGGCAAAGGATGGGGATGCCAATCCCCTAAGTGCACAGACTCAGGTGAGTAGGCTGGTGACCAAGATTCATTAGTTGTAGGGTGTGAACTCCCAAAAGGTGATCCTCACAAGTCAAGAAACATTGATAAGAACCATCCTTTCTCTCAGGACTTGCCACATACTACTTATACGAGCACCAGAATGTTCTAGAAAGTCTGGAGCATCAAGGTGAGGCATTATGCCAACAGGTAACTGTAGCAGAGGCCAACATTTATGTAGCCCTTACTACGTGCCAGGTACTATTCTAAGTGTTTTATACATTTACTCATTTAATCATCATAACAGTGCTATAAGATAACATTATTATCAACCTTCTTTTACAGATGGCGGGGCCTGAAACACAGAGATTCAATAACTTTCCCAAGTTGCTCCTCAGTGATATACCAGGATTTGAAGCCAGGCACACTGACTCCAGGGTCCCTACTCTCTAACTATGCTGTGATGTCTCCTGAGTAATTCTGGGTGATCTTACCTTTGTACACAAATGACCTAAGCATCTCCCTGATCATAGCTGCCAGTTGGCCTCTACCCCAAGTCTGATTTGGGCCCATTCATTGGATAGTTATGGAATACTGTCTAATTCACCACAGAATCATGGAATACTGTCTAATTCACCACAGAATCAGCCTAGGAAGACTTCCAAGTGTCTTCTGTCATCCATCTGCATTTCGTATGTAAGAAGTCAGAGGCCTCAGCTTAAATTCGCATCATGCACTATTTATACCACATGTCCACGTTAACCCCATAGACATGCAGAAACAGCAAAATGGGAGTCGATCAGACTACCAGATTTGCTACCAACTACCTGTGCGAGGATGGGCAGGAGATTTATTTTTCCTCTGCCACCATTTGGGCTTGCTTGGAGGAAAAATGCACCAAAGAACAGAGGATTCTGTTCTATAGTCTTTTGGATGGACAGCTTCCCTTACTTGGAAAGACTGAGCTTAGAAAATGTTCTTTAGGTTTGCAAAAATGAAACACTGGCTTCCATCTTCAAATGCTCATGTCACAGGCTGAAACAAGACACGCACAGTCGGTTTCTTTTTCTCTCTGAGGGGAGATTAAAGAGCTGAGGCGAGCAAAGAAGAGGAGAACAAAGAAAAATCCAAACGCATAACTTGAGTTGATAACAATTTGGTTTCCCTGTGTATTCACAGAAAGCTCTTCAATATGGAAACATCTTCCCAGAGGTAACCAGCAGGAGAGAGTTGATAATAGTCAATCATTACCCAGCTGTTATGTCCAAAGCAGTTTGGAGATGGATGACCAGGGGCTGGGAGCTCTGACTGGAAAAGCCAGCCAGGTAACCTGTTCCCAGCACCATGTGGTCCTTCAGGAGTTCCACTCAGAGGAGGAAATAACAATCAACCAGTAAAGAAACTGTTTCATGATCCCAAAGAAGGAGCAAATGTGTTACCTTAAGGAATGAGCTCTAGATGCCCATATTCAGCCTATGACCTTCACAGGGGAGACTTTCCCCAAAATGACTGTGTTGAATTTGACAAACAGTCACAGTCCAAAGGAACATCATTTAAGGTCCACTAGTCTAACTGCTTCTTTGTAGCAACAATTCATTTTTCCATCTTAACATTTCAGGCACTAAAAAGCCAAATATGTGGAACATGATGGACTGATTTGTGTCCCCCCAAAATTTATATGCTGAAGTCCTGACGCCCCTGCCACCCAGTGCCTTAGAATGTAACTGCATTAGAAGACATGGCCTTTAAAGAGGTAATGAAGGTAAAATGAGGTCACAGGCTGGGCCTTAATCTAATGTGACTGGTGTCCTTATAGGAAGAGATTAGGACACAAGCACGCACAGAGGGAGGACCAGGTGAAGACACAGAGAGAAAACGGCCACCTGTAAGCCAAGGACAGAGGCCTTAGGAGAAACCAACCCTGCCAACACTCTGATCTCAGTCTTCCAGCCTCCAGAATTGTGAGCAAATAAATTTCTGTTGTTTAAGCCACCCAGTCTGTGGTACTTTGTTATGGCAGCCCTAGCAAATGAATCCAAGGAACATTTATATATACTAAGTATTCTATACAATACTGGAATATTCCTGAGGCCACATATAAGGTGACGCACTTAGTTAAACTCTGTAAAAACAAAATAGGTGGTTAAACACTTATGTGTTTGAGTTACTATCAGTGTCTTAAAAATAACTCAGCTGTGGCACTTTCCAGGTATTTTTGCCTGGTACATTCTGGTTGGGAATCCAGGTGGGTCACACATTAACATTACTGCCCCATGCTTGACCACGGCAGCCACGAAGTCACCTCCCTCCGTGGCACACACATAAAGAGTTCTGAACATGGAGCTCGTGATCTGAGCCCCTCAGGGAGGTAACCAGCTGGTGGTTTTACTGGGATTGTTCTCCATCCTACAGAAAAACTTTGCAACCAAATTATTGTAAGAAAAGAGAGAAGAGAAGGAATGAAAACGGGCCTCGGAGAAAGCCCAAGTCAATGCAGTAGTGAAGGAGTCAGAGATCACTGAGACCCTTACACCAGCCCCCCTTCTCAGTCCAGGGAGGCAATCCACCCAAAGTCCAGGGGAGATTTACCACATAAGAGGGGTGGTCACTGGCTTTTCCAATTCTGACCAGGAGCAGCACGTGTAATTGCTATAATACACGCAGCACTGTATCTATCTGTCATTACAAAGCTGCACCCGTGCACTTGTAAAGCAACAGATGGGGTGAGATTGGATGTTGCATATGTTGCTTTAAACCTCCTACTGTGTGTGTGTGTGCATGTGTGTGAGAGACAGAGAGAGAGAGAGAGGGAGGGCGAAGTAACAAACCACTGAAAGGCCTCAGTTCTGCCCTTGGAGAAAGCTCATTCTTTGAAAGAACTTCAAATGAAAAAGTAATTCTCCAGTGGGAGACAAAGGAAAGACATTCCTGGAGGCACATGGAACATAAACATGAAGGGGCCAAAAACCTCTTAAATCCCTTCACATCAAGCTGGCACAACGAACCGGATGTAAACAGTATGATGAAACTCGTGGATGGTATCTTGAGTCCAGCACACATAAAACTGCATAAAAGTGTCTTCCATACACCCATCGGCTACATTTTTGAAAGCAAATGATTGTGATGCTTTGAAGATGCCCGATTTGAAGAATCTATTGCTTTCCAAAGGCATCTATTTGGGGGTCACGTCCCCCAAGTACCTGGTGAAATTGCCTTCCCTTCTTCCTTCAAAATACTGTGGGGGCTTCCCTGGAGGCTCAGTGGTTGAGAGTCCGCCTGCCGATGCAGGGGACACGGGTTCGTGCCCCGTTCTGGGAAGATCCCACATGCCACGGAGCGGCTGGGCCCGTGAGCCATGGCCGCTGAGCCTATGCGTCCGGAGCCTGTGCTCCGCAACGGGAGAGGCCGCAACAGTGGGAGGCCCGCGTACCGCAAAAAAAAATAAAAATAAAAAATACTGGGAAGGTAAAACTTGATTCTGTATTTAATCCAAAGGGCAGGCAATATTGGGGGCGTTAAGGAAAATTTTTATTTTAAGGCAAGTTTTTTTAAACAATTAATGTGTCTTCTTCTACTAGAGGATATACAAAACATGCTTTGAATTTCTAGAAGTAAATCACCCTTTATTAGAATCACCTTCCCATAAACATATTCCTTCTAGACAAGGCCATGTTATGGCGTATTTTATTAATTCGATGATTTGGTTACTTACTTAAAATACACCATTTAGTCCTCTCGTTCATGAAGTCTCAATCCATAGAAATAGAGTTTCCAAACAAACGGAAGGATTCTGCACTAAAATTTTTGGGGGGAGTAGAGACCGATACAATTACAGTGGAAATAAACTTACATTAGGGCAAAGCAATTGTTTTGAGCCACAAACATCAACTATTTTTGGTGAATTTCTAAGCTGTAAACAGGAACCGGCCCCACGCTATGGAGAAGTCTGCAAGAAATCTCCATTCGAGGACCTTCCCAGCTGACTGTGTATTGTCCCCCACAAGCTGTGATAACATTCTAATAAGAAAATGGTCTCATGAAGAGATCTTGAGCGGCTGTACTGAAGAAATAACTGGACCCATCCATGCACCCTTCCCTGAGCTCACCATGGAATTACTCTCATGGAAAACTGACCTTTGCTGTCCTACCTGTTCCTGGGGCTTCTGAAGGTGCCTAAAATAAAATGCAGGCATGGCCCCTGCAGGACAGAGCTCTTATTAGGAGAACATTAGTAAAGACTTTTAACTGACAGAAAATATTGTCAGTAAACGATATGTAGAAGTAATGTTTTTGTATGTTACCTAAGTCTTAATTTTGTATGTGTCTTTCTAATACCACACTTTGGCTTCCCCCCAACCTCTGGGGTGTGGCATCTGAGACACCCAGGGAAAAAAAAGACTTGGAGTCCTTTCATTCATTCACTCATTCAGTCATTAGATATGCATTGATCTGTCCGTGTGACAGCAGGAGAAGCTCCAGGTACTAGGGACAGAATGGTGAGAAACTAACATGTCTCTCTTCCCAGAGAGCAACTGCTAGAGGGGTAGAGACAGTCATTTCATCAAAACCTCACAGAAAATAGGGCACTCAGTGCGTCTCTCCTCTCCACACCTTCCTATCTGTGTCTTCCATGGAGATGATATTCTGCCCCTACTGCTAATATAGGAGTATTTCATCTAAGAAAATCACTTAGATAAACACTTCACAAGGAAAGGCATAATACCCACATGCCCCGAGCCCTCGCTCCCTGTACAGAGGCCCATGAGCCAGCGTCATCAGCATCATTTGGGAGCTTCTTAGAAACACGGAGTCTTGAGGCTACCCTGGACCAAATGAATCAGAACCTGTACTTTAATAAGAGCCCCAGGAGATCTGTAGGCCATTACATTTTGAGAACTGCTCCTCTAAGATGCTTTTCTCAAAGTGCATTCCAGGCAACACTGCATATTGGATCCTCAGACAAACCTAAAAATTAGGTATTATTGTTCTCATTTTTCAAATTGGGAATCTACAGCTCAGAGGAGCTAAGTGATTTTTCCAACATGACACGGCTAACAATTAACCAGCTGGGGTTAGAACCCAGCCCTGCCTGATTCCAAAGCCCAAGGGCTCACCTGGAAACTTACAGCAGTTTTCTAAACATATGTGAACACTGACCTTCCCCCAACATAGACAGAGCACTGTTCAATTTTGTAAAGATCATATAGGACTAGTCCATGAAATGGTTGGGAAAGTCTTTCAGAAAAACACAACACTGGCCATAGTGTGTCAGACCCATACCCCAGGCAAAGAAGCCCCCAGTGGGGTGAGGTCAGGGTACCAGCAAATGTGATGTCAATTTTAAATGGAAGGCTTGCAGGTAATGAAACAATTTAAGGGTTTCCTTCAGACCTGGGACATCAGTTACACACTTTCAAATTAACCTTGTCTATATTGACATGCCACTGTCATATATAACATAATAATCGCATGTGGCCTAGTCCAGACACACAGTAGACTTATGGACTCTCCTCCCATGGTTGCTAAGTAGCTGCTACAAATGGATCCAATTTTGCTCATATCAGGCTTGGGACTTGTACTTTATACCTTTTCTCAAGTAAGTATTCAAGCTCCTAATAATGTCAAAACACTTGAGTTATCTTATATTGTTTAAAATTGCGTGGAGGCCCATCTTAGGATCCATCCAGTCAAGGTCTGCTCATATGCATTCAGTCTCTATTCATCCATCCAAACCTGTTTATTTTAGTTCCTACTATGAGCCGAGAAGCAGTTCAATGTAACATGAGACTCTTCACATTCACAACTATGATCTCCTCGACGCAAAATGGCTATACACTCAATAATGGCATCCATTCGAGCACCTTCTGATACAATACTATATCCATGGAAAGACTTAGGGGAATGGAAAGGTCAGAATTCAAGGTCAGGCCCAAAATATACCTGGAAAAAATTACACTATAATATTCATTTTCTCCACTCCCTGCGCAAGTTTATGCTGAGGAGATGTGTTTAAAGTAATCATTAACAGCAAACTTGAAGTAGGGAAAGAAACTACAGGAAAACGGACATTATGAGTACGGTCTGGTATGTAAGCAGGCGTGCAAATCCCACCGCTGGCTGGCAAAGGTGACCCAGAGTTAAGGGTTCGTTTTGCTCTACAGGAAGCTCTAACACCCAAGCAAATTAACACCAGAATCAAAAATGCCTTTCGGGCTTCCCTGGTGGTGCAGTGGTTGAGAGTCCGCCTGCCGATGCAGGGGACACGGGTTCGTGCCCCGGTCTGGGAAGATCCCACATGCCGCGGAGCGGCTGGGCCCATGAGCCATGGCCACTGGGCCTGCGCGTCGGGAGCCTGTGCTCCGCAACGGGAGAGGCCACAACAGTGAGAGGCCCGCGTACTGCAAAAAAAAAAAAAAAAAAAAAAAAAAAAAATGCCTTTCACTTCCCTCAGCTCTCTTCCAAGAATTCCTTAAATATTCACAATTAACTAAATGTGTTTAGTTCTGAAATAAGTACACGCTATTCACTAAGAAAACACTGTTATACAAACGGATCTCAATTTCTTTTCCAAATCTGTATTTCTGTGTTCTGAGTAAAAATAAATGTCTAACCAACACATATTTCTTTTCATCTAGAAGGACAACATTAGAGAAATTCAATGGGGACATGACCCTGCTTATCCTAATTTATTGTGTTTGTAAATAAATTTGGGTGCCCTCTGGGTTAAAGTGTAACTTCGATTTGTGACACAAAGAACTTGCATCTTATGGCTTCACTGGAGGAGGTACTTTATCTTGACTGTCCCAGGCAAGATGGAAGCATAACCACCGCCTCCTAGAACCTAGGACATCGTTTACCAGGTTGGTCCGTTTCTTCTATTTCATTTTGAGTTGGAATCACTGGTTACTGTCTCCAACTTGCCCTAGAGCTAGGAACTGTGAGTAACTGCAGGCAACAGCTATTGTTAATCGCTTTCTCCAAACTCCAGTGTCCTATAAATTGAGCGATTTAGGCACACAATATCTGTAACTCCTTAGAGACTATCACATATGGATTTTGCTTTAATATCAGAATGCCTTTACTGTAAAGACATATGGAAGGTATTCTATGATGATTTAAATCTAAAGCCATAATCCAACATTTAATTTAAACCAGATTATTAGGACATGTAGTAATCAATCAAAAGATTAATTTAGCAATATATCTTTTTTATGCTATTTTATAGTGTAATGTAACAATTTAATAGGGCCACAGTTTTATATTTAACCATTAAAGAATTGTTTTCTACTTAGCAATCAAAATCTAAGTCTAGAATTTCTACTGGAAAAATATTAATATTTTAATGCCATTGCTTCATAGATAGTTAGCACTCATGAAAGGTAAACTAGTGGTAGAATATTACTAAAGACCTGGGAAAAGTATTTTACTTAAATGCTTCATCTTATCCTTTGGAATAATCAGAGAATATTACACACTTATCTGTTGGAAGGCTGTTGGTAGAACAGATGGGTTTGATGCTACCTTAAGAAGATAAAATGGGCTTCCCTGGTGGCGCAGTGGTTGAGAGTCCGCCTGCCGATGCAGGGGACACGGGTTCGTGCCCCGGTCCGCGAAGATCCCACATGCCGCGGAGCGGCTGGGCCCGTGGGCCATGGCCGCTGAGCCTGCGTGTCCGGAGCCTGTGCTCCGCAATGGGAGAGGCCACGGCGGTGAGAGGCCCGCATAACGCAAAAAAAAAGAAGATAAAATGAAACCAGAGAAGCACTGAGATGATCAAGAAGATGAGGAAAGATAACTGACAGCTGAATAAGACAACTGAGATAAAAATGAACCACACTTTAGAGGAAAACTCAAATGTTAATCCTTTGGCTCCAAAGAAAAAGTGACGGCAATGGAGTGACTGTCTGAGTTGGACAATAAACCAGGCTTAACACCTGCTCTAGAACCTAAGCATGCTAGATGTGACAAGGACGGTATTTAGGTAGCTGCGCAGCTTTGTAAATAAGTGGGACAAAATTCCATAATCATAGCAGCTGCTTCATTATGTCCTGATAAGCTGCCTATGTAATTAAAACGTCACACATGATGCAGAAGACTAGATTGATGTTTCTGCTCCATTTCTTAGAGTCAGATGTTCACCCCCAGCCTCAGTGCTGGGAGCCCGACCAAGCACACACCATCCACATGGCTCTGACTGGTGCCTCAGCCGATCTAGCGTAGGCGGACCTTATGCGTACTTCCCAACTAAGTGTGAGCCTTTGCTTTTAAAGTTCAGTACAGGAATGGGTAATTCTTAGTCCTTCCTAATATCTTTTTATTTAATTTATTATTGAAGTATAACTGATTTACAATATTGTGTTAGTTTCAGGTATACAGCAAAGTGATTCAGTTATACATACTGATTCGGTTTTATATATATATATTCTTTTTCAGATTCTTTTCTATTATAGGGTATTACAAGATATTGAATATAGTTCCCTGTGCTATACAGTAGTTCCTTGTTGGTTATCTATTTTATATATAGTAGTGTGTATATGTTAACCCCAAACTCCTAATTTACAAGATTCACAAGCCACTATCCAGGACTCATAGGGCCTCAAACCTTTTAGTTAAAAGGCCCCAGTATGGCGCTTCCCTGGTGGCGCAGTGGTTGAGAGTCCGCCTGCCGATGCAGGGGACGCGGGTTCGTGCTCCGGTCCGGGAAGATCCCACATGCCGTGGGGCGGCTAGGCCCGTGAGCCATGGCCGCTGAGCCTGCGCATCCGGAGCCTGTGCTCTGCAACGGGAGAGGCCACACAGTGAGAGGCCCGCATACCGCAAAAAAAAAAAAAAAAAAAGCCCCCAGTATGTAAATGTTTACCTTTACTGAGCTTACTATAGGTGACTTTTCTCATAGACCCTAATTAAAGTCCAGTTTATCTTACACATAACGGAACCCATAATGGCCCTGACGACTTATTTGCTCTCCACAGGGGAATTACCTTCCGAATTCATCATTCTTCTATGTGTTTTACATTTAAAGAACACTATATGGAATAAAGTTGGTTAAATGATTTCCACTGAGGCTTTCTAACGCTCGTATACCCATCACCCTGTTATCCTAATCACTTGAATAGGAAATCGGGGTTGGTTAACTCTTAGGGAGAATAATCGTGTGTGTGTGTGTGTGTGTGTGTGTGTGTGTGTGTGTTTACATGTGCACATGTGAGTATGCTGTCTTTCATGCAATAAAGTATTGAAGACGTCTGGGATGCTACAGGATAGAACATAACAAATAACTTAAATAAGAATTCGTAAAAAATTATAAAAATTTCTAGGGACCATATAACAAAGAAATAACTATTCTATTAATATATGTTATTGCTCAGAATGCACACTTTATGCTTCATGTGATGGGGAAACATCGTTATAGAAATTGCTCTACGGTGACTGCCTGATAGAAGCAAAGGTCTTTACATGGATGGATGGAGGGCGGGCCAGTTTCTATCTATCTTCCAAGAGGCTCTAATAATTTGAAGAGGAAAACAGATACCTGCAATCCTCTGACAAGATCCTCTTAAATAATCACAGTATCAACAGTTATGTGTATAATAAATAGAATAAAGAAACATCCAAATGTGTCATTTTTGTTCTTAGAGTTGGGATATGGTAAGATGGTTTCTTGTCCTGTTTCGAAGAGGCTACGTAATCATTTGAGCTGTAAATAAATGTGCTTCTCTCCACACTGTCTTACTCCCAACCCCAGGCACCAGGGTTGTGAAACACAGAACAGCAGGTGTGTCCCCAGCTCACTGGACGTGGACTGACCTGACCCTTGACTGTGCTTCCAAAGTCCGTCCTGTCCCTCCACCCTCACCGTGCTTAGCTAAGGGGACTAAAAAGCGTCTCCTTCAAGAACACAAGTCAGAAAGGGAAAATAGGTATTCATTTCATTGGAGGCCTATTTGGTTTTCTTTAGCTTTCCAAAGGATTCTTACTTAGTAGTTGTTAGGTATACAGACCAGCCGGTGTTGTGGGCTGAATTGTGTCCCTGCTGAAGTCCTCACCCCCAGCACCTCCGCTGTGACCTTGTTCAGAAACAGAACTGTTGCAGATGCAATTAGTTAAGACAAGGTCAGACAGAAGTAGGGTGGCCCCTAATCCAATATGACTGGTGTCCTTATAAAAGGTGGACATTTGGACACAGAAACATGCCAACAGGAAGTATGCCATGTAAAGATGGAGGCAGAGCTCTATAAGCCAGGGGTCATTACAGTCATCAACAAACCACCAGAAGCTCGGGGGGTGCCTGGGACAGACTTTCCCTCTCAGCCTCAGAAGGAACCAGCCCTGCCCTTACCTTCATCTTGGACTTCTGGCCTCCAGACCGTCAGGGAGAGTAAATCTCTGTGGTTTAAGCTCGCAGTCTGTGGTGCTTTGCTGTGGCTGCCCTAAGAAACTTTTACAGCGTGTATGCTCTTGGTTGATTTGATGGTAATATAATAACCGTCTTCAACAGGCTGACCCCTTGTGGCCTTGTCCTCTCCTTCCTTATAAGTTTAAGAGTTACAAATAGGTATTTTAAGAATACAACAATAGGTTCTTCACATCAATAAAATTAGCGTAACACATTGATCTTGCAAAGACAAGTATTTCCTCCTGAAAAGAAATGATGACCTACTAACAGAAACCCAAAGTTTGCATGGAGCCAAAATTACTTGATGAGGAAAACTGTGATTAAAGTAAGAACTTGTCTAAAATTATAAATTTGGAAACCATTTATTTGGTTCTTGCCTCATATAATATTGGTCAAATCCTATGTATTATTAAGCCCACTCTAAACCAAAAGCATTTTAACTTTATATACAGACACATACACACACATACATATGTCTGTATATGTTTATACGTGTGTACATGTACACACATTAATACAAATACATACATACATGTGTGTGTGTTTGTGCAAAGCTTCTAGGATGCTCTCATCTGTGACATTAGGCAGAGCAGAGCACATTTGAGAAAACAGCATGAAAGGCAAAAACAATTTAAGTAAGATTCAGGCTTTACGGAAGTCTCTGGGAAGATGGCAAAGGGCAGTTAGGCTTATTATACAGAGTCCAACAAATGTGGAGTTCTCACTCTCCACCACAAACGCCCAACACACACACACACACACACACACACACACACACACACACACACACACATGCTAGGCTACTGACCAGACAAATTACTCTCCCATCATATTCCAAGTTCTCCAGACACACTGTGTCTCCAGCTGGCCACCCAGGCTCTCCCCTCTCCTTTCCTAGAAAGGTCTGTCTCCTCTACCAGCAGGTCTCTGCCCTTCAAACATAAAACCCCTTTGTTCTCTGGGTTCTCTAGCTTTAGTTTCGTTTTGCCCATGCCTCCCCAGAAAGCCTCAAGTCAGTATCTTCCTGTCCTACACAAGAGACTCCTCAGCAGGGGAAGAGTAGAGGAGGTGGGTGGCATGCAAAAAGAAAGAAGCTACTTTTTATGCTCTGTCTTTTCCTTTTCCCTTACCAAACACACAAAGTAAGAACTGTTGCCACCCTTTCAAAAAAAATCAGATGTCTTGCAAGAAGCTCCAGGTTTTTTAGACTTTCAGGTGTGACCCTGCCTGCTCAGGGATCAAGCTGGTGCAATGGACCCTCAGAAAAGAAGGGAAATGGGGAGACGTCTAAGGGTCACAGCACCCCGGTGTGGGTCCCTCGCCCAGCTTTGGGCACAGATTTCTGCTGTTCCACCTGTGGTTTTAGGAGCAGGGGAGGTGTCTTAGTCTGCTCAGCAGCCTGAACAAATACCACAGACTGGGTGGCTTAAACACAGACATTTACTTCTCACAGCTCTGGGGCTAGAAGTTCAAGATCAAAATGCCACCAGGTCAGGTTTCCCCTGAGGCCTCTCCCCTTGGTTTGTGGATGGACATCCTCTCACTGTGCCTGAGTATCCTTGGTGTCTCTTCCTCTTCTTATAAGGACACCAGTTCTATGGGATTAGGGCCCCACCCTTAGAACCTCATTTAACCTTAATTACCTCCCTAAAGGCCTGATCTTGAATATGACCACGTTGTGGCGTCAGAGCTCCAACTTATGAATTTGGGGAAGGCACATATCAGTCCAAGATGGGAGGGATGAAGGAATAAGTGGGTGAGAATAAGGAAGCCCAGAAGTCCGCTGCTGGTGGCACAAATTCAGTTGACTACAGACACTGCCAGGATCAAGACAGGGCAGTGGGGGAGCCTGTAGATATCTGTGATATCTACATCTCTCAGATGTAGGTGTAGGTACAAAAAGTAAGATATGTGTGTAACTTAATGTCCTGAAACACTTACTTCTGGCCTTTACTTTCCATATATAGAGTAGAAAGAACTCATTTCTACAACCTGAACTAAAGCATCAGTTGATAGATGTTTGCATGTAGCTAAGAAATCAGACACATTGTTAAGATGACAGATAGATGTTACCAGATTCTTAGTGCCTCAGATCCTCAGTCAGATGGCACGTAGGCTTCATGCCACATGCCTGTTCTTTTTTATCAACTAGCAGTGACCACCTGGAGTCCTGTGATGAGAAGGACTCTGAGGTTCAGATCGACCCTACAAATACAGCGCTCTCATCAATCAGCCGCATCTGTCAGGGATGGCAGAGGGAGGGCTTTGAGGTACCAGGAAAAGAAAGCACGGGAATCAAACCAGCTTTCTAGGACACTCTTGTCTTGGATAAGATCCAGTGTGGCTTTAGCCAGACAAATCCCTCACTTTGCAGGTGCAACAAAGGGGAGAGTGTTCTGTCGTACTTTAGGAAGCCAATAAGCACGAAAAGAGAACAAATTATTTCTTTGGGTGTAGAAGAAAATTAAGATCATGTGAAATATAAGTAGCATACACATGCTATGATTTTAATATGAAATCCAAAGCAACAAACGTTTATCAGTTTTTTTTGTTTGTTCGTTTGGGAGGTTGGTGGTTAGTATTTTGCGGTTTAAAAAGAAAATCTCTGTAATAAGTTCATTGATTTCTTCCTCTTAAAATAAGCAATATTCTGTGAGGAAAAGACCAACCTTTCTTGGCACTACCTCTTTTTTCTGGAGATTATTAATTTCTTTTTAATAGACCTCACACTGCAAAATCAAATTTTTATGTCACAAAGGGATTTACATTTATCTTGGGCTGCTCACTCTTCATCGTCGATCAAACTGAGTTTAAGTTTCTAATTGCAATAATTTTTCAAGTGTTGAACAATAAAGAGGCAATAAGTGATATGCTTAAATTATTTATCCATCTTATTTATAATTAATTCGGTTTCGTTCCTTGCTGCACAGTGAGGCTACCTCGATGCGTTTGATTTTCAAATCTTCCCTGTCATTAGGCAACAGTAGAAGTGGCTGTTTCTTCCACCCTTCTTGTGTTTCATTTGTCCCTAGGGACTCAGGCAACATCAATTTAAATCACAGTTAAAGTTAACACGTTAACTTTTTTTACAACACACTGCTCCAAAATCAGAGATTCATAAATAGATTATGCCTATGCTTAGTCAAATTGAAACAAATATTAGCCACCTGGTAAGATGAGCTATGGCATTCACAATGATCTCATTCTTCAACATTGAAGGACTGTATATGCTTTGGTCTGTACTCTTCCCTGAGTTAAGGTTGATGAGATTAAGACTGATGTATCTTGAACATATATTATATAATGGATTCTCAACTAGTTGATCTGGTGAACTGGTCTCAAGATTACCTGAAACTCTCTTTCAAACGTTGCAACGCAAGCTCATGACCAAATTGAAGGCACCATTTCCTCCCTCATCTAAACCATTTGCCTGCTCACAATTCCTCTTTCTGATTATGGCATCATGAACATCTTCAGAATTCTAAGGTCATTGGTTACTCTCTTCTCCCACATACACATACATCCCAAACCGGTTCACTCACCACTGCTGTATATCACACCCCTATAATCTCTCCTTCCACCAAGTTCCCAACCACTGGACACTCCTACAGCCTATACACACACATACTACCACAGTTTTTCCCCTAAAGTCCAGGTAATGTACCTGCTCTGCTTACAAACCTATAAAGGTACCCCTTGGATCAATAGATATGTTCAAGCTTCTCAGATTCCCATTTATTAAGGCTGGATCCCATCTTTGCAGCCTTTTCCACCACCACTTGGCATTTGGATAGTAATGAACCAGGGCTTACACGTAGCGTATGCTAAGCCCTCACTCGACAGTAACCATACTTTTTACGTATCTTTGCTGCTCACACAACATCTGGCGTAACTGGACACTCAACATATATCTATAGAATAAATGATCAAAGAGTGGGTCAAAGACAAAATACAGAGACTAGAATAGAGAAATCAAGTGATCTAAAACTCAAGCCAAAAACTCAGAAAATGTGATGGGCAGGAAGATTAAGTCACTGCCTAAAATTATTCAAGAATAACTGTTTGTGTGATAACCCAGCCATCTAGAACTGCAAGCAAGCGCCTAACTTGACCAAATGCCTCAAGTGATCTGATTGTTCAGTCCACAGTGGGTCTCCATATGTTCTGTGTGTCCTGGCAGGCAGGGATAGGGACCTTCCTCAGCCTGGACAATGCAGCAACTTGGCAGTGAGGATCGGGTTGACCTATAAGAACAAACACAATAACAAGTATGATTACAAACATTTACTGAGCTTCTCTTATGCGTCAGGTACCATGTGCTATCCACTTCAGCTCATTCAATCCTGAAAACAACCCTGTGAAAGTAACAAGAGGGTACAGCTACTGAGTGGCTTCTGAGAGATTGTTCTTGTCTCAACGCTTCACTCCCTTTCCTGTAGTGGGCGATACACCCCCACCTGCCACTTCATGGGAGGAGTCGGCTTCCCTACCTACTGACATCAGACTTGGACATGTGATTTGCTCTGGCCAATGACAAGTGATCAGACATGAAGTACGCAAATCCAAGCAGAAGTTTTAGGAGGTTTCCAACAGATCTGGGGAAAATGTCCTGTCCCAGATAAGGCTGCCTTCAGGTGGGTACTAAAAGAGCAGAGTTGTAGCCAACATTCAGCCCGACACATGCAGGCAAATAGTAAATCTTCACTGTCGTTGGCCATAGAGACTTTGAGGTTCATTGTTACTACCCAAAACTTAGCAATGGCAGAGCCAGGATTCACACCCAGGGCCTACATGTTTATCCATCACATTCTTCTACCCGCTTAAGCACATGCCATATTATTAGAAGAGACTCTACGTCTACGTCCGTTGAGCTGTGTTCCCTCCTTCCTGCAAGATGGAACCAGCGTGCTACTCAGAGAAGGTGCAAGGACCCGAAACAGTATGTGCCTCACCTGGAAGTTGGTTAGATATGCAGGATCTCAGCCTCCCATTCCAGCATCCGCATTTCAACAAAATCACTAAATATGAGAAGTGCTGGTTTAACACATCTGCGTGAATATGTCGCTTCACAAAAGGGCAAGATCAAAGGGCCGTGAACTGGAGATGGAAAGGCACAAGCACCCACTTACTTTCCTAGAATCAGAGGGGGAGGACCCATGTGCTGTACTGCCGTGCTATTACCGTGAGACTTTCTAGGGCTTCTGCTCTAGCCACCAAATAATGTCTTTTGATGGAGCATTTCACACCTCACTGCTGGCCACGCTGACCTCTTGTTCACAATCCAATGGCTTGTTTATTGAACAAATAAACATTAGGTCCTATTAGTCCTCATTATGAGCTGTTAGCATGTGAATAAAATGACACATTGCACTTATCTTTCCTCTCCTGTTCCAAGATCCCACTATTGGTTTATCACCCTTTTGATGAGTGACATTGACCATTAACCATAACAGTAAACACTACAGCTTCCCCAGCACAAGTTATCCTCGTAATTAGAAGAGGAATATAGCCCTTACCCAGTGCTGCATAGCTGAAAAGTCAATGTCATGGTCTCCTCTCCACACGGTCCTAAAACCCAGTGGCAGTGAGCCAGGGCATGCAAGTAGTCGTGGAAATGAGTAACGACCTTTCAAGATGGCGGGTGATAAAGGCAGAACAACTACCTATGCATGTGAGACACTTTCTCCCAGTGAAAGCTAAGGTTTTTGACAGGCTCGTTTATGAATAAAGTCATGACATGAAGACATTTCCAAGATGTCTGTTAAGAACCGTTTCAAAATGAAGTCATCAAAATTACTGCAAAATGTATACTTTAAATTCCAACGGCCGGGGCAAAGAGTGTGCTTGTTATGTAGAATTCATTATCAGTATCTCAGAGTGCAGCCTCTATAAACATGTGTTTAGGATTGTTTTTATGCAACTGTTTGGAACATAAGCAGAGAAAGAGCTGAATGGGAAATTCCAGAAGCCCAGAGCTTATTCAGCTTTTTTTTTTTTCTTGCTTTGCTAGAAAGAAATCATTTCTTTTTCTTCAAATTTTAATGCAATTGGAAGAATCTGATTTTTTTCTAATTTATCAGTTTATGTTGTAAAGAGTACAGACGGCTAAAGCAATTATGCTCCAACAAAGATGTTAAAAAAAAAAAGTACAGACATCATTTTAACGTGGGAAATGGAAGCCATGTACTAGAGATTTTCTCTTTCATCATGCGGGGCAAAAAGAAAGACCCTTTATTAGATGCAAATGACTTTTCATAGGTATTTAATTCACAACATAAGTATGTGCATATTCACAGACTCACATTACATTGATCCTTATATATTTTGAATTCAGCCTGGAGCTGCGAAAAGATGAGATTACATGGTCAAACAATCAAATTAGCCAAGAGAGAAGATTCAGGTCAAAAATATGCTAAGGCAAAAAAAAAAAAAAAAACTATTCTTAACATAGAATGAACTAAGTGTTTCATTAAGCATTAGAAATACCACCCCTGCACCACAAAGAAGAAAAGTTGTATTGGATCTAAAGGAGAGGCTGGTTAAAATCTGGTGTGCTATCAGAAGTGAAGAAAATCAATCTGTAAATAATAGAGAATAGAAATCACCAAAGACACATCCAAAAAGCTAAATAGTTTAGAGTACAAAAAATTTAGTAATATTTATATGTCAAAGAAGCTTACCATAAACACAATTAAAATGCAAACAATGAACTTCAAAATTGTACATATCTGTTTCAAAAATTAATAACCCTAACATACAACAACAAAAAGCTCACAAACCTATTTTTCAAATAACATACCAAAAAATAAATGGGCAAAGCACAAGAACAGGCAACAACAAAATTGCAGGAACAACCTGAATGCACAGAAATAGAAGGATTGGCTAATAAACTGTGGAAGATACATATTAAAAAACAGAACGCTGCCACGATATAATTATATTATAAAAGAACATATACTGATGTGGGGAAATGTTCAGAAAACAGTAAAGAAAAAAAATCTGACAAGCACTTAATCATGAATATACCCCAAAATGTTAATATACCTATCTCTACATTGTAGAACTACAAGTATTTTCTTGTCTTTTTGACTGTTGCACAAACATTTTATAAATTTTACACGTTCAATATACACTGTTTTTCAATTTGAAAAAATAAACATCGTAAAAAATTAAAAAGGGTTTAAAACTGGAATAATTTAGATCACAGACTTTAGCGTAAGCAGGAGAGACATTCTTCCCAATCTTGTAAGATGACAAACTAAGCCACTGAAATATCTTCCTTTCAATAGTAAACTGAGTTAGTATTTTAGACAAATGTCATTAGCCTAGGCTGGCGTTTTTAGGTATCAGCAGCTATGTCTGTAGGCATAGGACAATGTTGAGTTACATATGTAAGGAGAAAGCTTGGACCAAGAGGAAGATTCCTTGTGCTTAATTCAGAGCGTGTGTTTGCCACATCAGCGACTCTGGCCAGAACACCTGCTACATTCCAGGGTGATTTGGGTTGACAGGACCAGACTGCTGGGGCTTTAGATTGGGTGGTCCCTCCTCTCTGCCTTTGATTCTACACTGCCGATAGGTTGAGACGGGTGCTAACACACCAACTCAAGTTTATTGCTTGCATCAGACCTCCCATCCCCTCACATGAAAACCAACCACATAAATTCATCAGGGTAACTGATCAGTGAAACACAAGGGAAAAAAAAAACTCTAAATAAACTACCCTACATTATTAGTGTCTTGTTGTTACTGTTGTGACCTAGCACAAAGTCAGTGGCTTAAAACAACTCAAATGTGTTGTTTTACAGTCTTGGAGGCCAGAAGTCCAAGATCCCTTTCCTGGGACTCACGTCAAGGTGTCAACAGACCTGTGCTCCCTCTGGAAGCTCCGGGGGAGAATCTGTCGCCTTGCTCTTTCCAGCTTCTTGAGGCTGCCTGCATTCCTTGGCTTGTGACCCTTCCTTACATCACTCCAATCTCTCATTCTGTCATCACATCTCCTATTATCCCTGTGTTCTCCCCCCTCCCTCTCAGAAGGATCCCTGTGGTTACACAAAACCTAATAGATGGTTTTTGTGAATACACACACACACACACACACACACACACACACACACACGAACAGGCTTGCATGAAAATGGATTAAGACTAAGTACGTTTGAAATCGGTGCAGCCACTATGGAAAACAGTATGGGGGTTCCTCAAAAAACTAAAAATAGAGTTGCCTTATGACCCAGCAATCCCACTCCTGGGCATATGTCCAGAGAAAACCACAATTCGAAAAGATACATGCATCCCTACATTCATAGCAGTACTATTTACAAAAGCCAGGACATGGAAACAGCCTAAAAGTCCATCGACAGATGAATGGATAAAGCAGATGTGGTACATATATGCAATGGAATATTACTCAGCCATAAAAAAGATGAAATAATGCCATTTGCAACAACATGGATGGACCTAGAGATTAGCATACTAAGTGAAGCAAGTCAGACAAAGACAAATATCATATGATATCACTTATATGTGGAATGTAAAATATAACACAAATGAACTTTATCTATGAAACAGAAACAAACTCACAGACATACAGAACAGCCTTCTGGTTGCCGAGGTCAGGGGTGGGCGAGGAATGGATGGGGAGTTTGGGGTTAGCAATGCAAACTATTGTATATATTTAGAATGGATAAACAACAAGGTCCTACTGTATAGCACAGGGAGCTATATTCAATATCCTGTAATAAACTGTAATGGAAAAGAAAAAATAGAAATAAAATATATACAGTCAAAAACAAACAAACAGAGAAAAGAACAACAAAACAACTTAATAGACAATCTGGGAGAATCTCCCCACATCCAGAGCCTTACTTTAAATACATTTGCAATATCTCTTTGGCCACATAAGAAATAGTCACAGGCCCTGGGGGTTAGGACATGGACATCCTGGGGATGTGACAGCGTTATTCACGGCCACCGAGCAGCCAAGCAAGGTCCAGCCTACAGAATTCTCCTTCTTAGAGCAGCAATTCGGTACATTTTTATTGATGTTTTAAAGTCCTGACACACTACGATTCTCTTCAGAAGTACTAAATTGAAAGTAAGTCAGATAAGAGGGTTTCTGAGAGGAAAAGGAACACTCATTCTTAAATCTCCTGTTCTTTCCCCAAGTCTCCGATGAGGGCTGCACAGGTGAACACACGTATATTTTTAAAAACAATTATGGCACATCTGCCATCTGGTAGATACAGATGTGATCAGCGGCTCTTGCTTGACAAATGCAAATGACACCTTTGCCTTTGTGTGGCCTGTCTTTGCCAAGAAGGCAGTGAAATGATGAGACCACCTCTGTGCCACATGCACCACCCTGATCGCCCACCCCAGGCCTGAGAAAACGACGGAGGGTGACTATAGCAGACAGTGAAGGTGACTAAAAATCTGCTAAAGACAAATATAGAGGCATTAGGCTCCTTAATGAGCCAGGGCCACGAGACCGGGCAGATCACCCACAAGATGGCTCTACCACTGCCACATCCACGAGTGAGCCATGGCTGGCCTCCAGCCTTCCCCTTCTCTTTCTCCTCTTGAGTTCACCATCTATAAAGGCGACATATTTGTGTGTCTATGATCACTGCACCACTGAGTTGTTTGGTGAGTTAGTTATGACTAGGATAAGTACTAACTAAAACTAAAAATAAGACAGAAATACTGAACTCCGACTTGGAGAGATTTGGAAGGAAGGGAGAGAGGGACAAAGAAAGGGGAGAATGGGGAGAAGCCACCTTCAAGCCCGTATCTGGACCCTTCAATGTCATTGGAGAAAATCACACAATGGGAAGGATCTGTGTCACGGCAAACTCACAGTCACTAACCTACCCGGGTCCCTCCACGTCTCCCAGGGAAGGTCTCTCCCCTGCTCTTCACAAGGCCTTTTCACCTTCTCTAACCTACTGATCCCTCACTCTTAGGAGCCAGTCTGCCATCCCTCTTTTAAAAAAGAATGGGGAAAGAGTGAAAAATGCCATTAACCATCTCAGCACCACCGCCAAATCTGCAAACACCCCAGGATCTGATCCCTTCTTTCCTCACTTGGGTTGGAATGGAGACAATGACCTGTTATATAATATAAGACACTCCTCCAGTTGTGCCCGCAGGGAGATGGGGAGACAGGCTTCCTGGAGTTCTGAGTGTGGAGGTGGACTTGCTGATGCTGAGTCTGGTTCAGAATCAGAACAGCCCGAAGTCTGCAAACCTCCTTTAAACAGAAGCACAGAGGCTGCTCTTGCAGAGCGTGGCTAAGCCTGGGGACGCAGTTCTACAGGGGCACCTTTCTTCTTCCAGCCTTTCTCTTAATATCCTCTCAGTTGCCACTGATTCTCCACTGACTCAGCTCTCCATTTCCATATGCTCCAGCCCCCTCACTGGGCAGGGCTCTCCCTGTTCCCCCACTACTTCCCACGACTGACTGATTGCTCCCTATTCCAGGTAAACCTGCACCGAGGAGATGCGAACACCCAGGCCGGTCTCTCCTTCCTCAGTCACTCCACCTCCCACCCTGACCCGCTCCCCGCTCCCCGCTCCCTCCTTCTTGATTTTCTGCCATTTATGTCCACTGCTTCTTACTCCCCTTTACTGAGTCGTCTGTCTCTGCATGATCCCGAAGTGTCGATGTTTTTAGGGATTCTCGCCTAGGCTCTTTTCTTGTCTCACTGCACACCTGCTCTTTAGAGACGGCAGCCACACCCTTGCCTAGACGACAGCTCATCAGCCCCTCTCCTCTCGTTGGACCCAAGTCTGTCCCCTGAGCTCCACACTTACACTTCCAATTACTAATCTGATGCGCCCCTGGGATTCGTTCGTAGCATCTCGAGCTGACCGGGGCCACACCTGAGCTTATGCTTTCTCCTTCCTCACCTCTAACCTTCTCCAACTCCAATGTCCCCTGCATCAGGAAAAGGCACATCCTCCCAGCTTTCCAAACTAGACTCTCCTAAACACAGCTCGAGCTGGCTCATTTTCCCCAGGTGCACTGCTCAGCCCTAGTCCCAGCTGCCATCCTCTCTCCTAGTGAGCGGTAATGGCCTCCTAATGGCCTTCTATTTCTCCTCTCAAATCCATCTCCTACGCGGCTACCTCATTGCCTTCCTATAACATGATCACATGACTCTTTTGCTTAAATACTTTAAGAACTGCTCAACGGCTTTTGAATAAAACTGATCCTCAATTTGAGCCAACCATCTCTTTATAATCTGGCCACTGTCCACTTCTCCAGTCCTGTCTGCATCATTCTTCCTCTGGGAAGACCGCTTTGTTTGCCCATCCACACCCCGCTCTATCCTGTTCCCTGGCCCGTGAGGCTGACCAGTACTGACCACATCACTGAGCTTTCCATGCCCTCAGACTTCCTGTGGGCTCAGGGCAGTGGACCCACCACAGAAGATCAGAGGTGGGCAGGAAAGTGGATTCAGTCACTATCCCCCTGGCTCACTTCCTCATGGGTCTCCTTAGCTTGCTGCATTTCTCAACCAAAGGTCACTCCTCCTGTAAAGGGGTCCTCTCCTTCCAGGTTCTGGGAGCCACTCCATCACCCCCTGACCCTACCAGGCTTACAGACAGTGACAAGTCAGCCATCACAGGACCCAGGGCACTGCAACATCCTTTGTGCTCTCTTGACATGCAGCCCACACCTTCAAAAATGGTGCCTTTATTAAACACTCCTGGCGGGACTTCCCTGGCGGCGCAGTGGTTAAGAATCCGCCTGCCAATGCAAGGGACACGGGTTCGATCACCGGCTGGCAAGATGCCGCGGAGCAACTAAGCCCATGTGCCACAACTACTGAGCCTGCGCTCTAGAGCCCGCGAGCCACAACTACTGAACCTGCATGCCACAACTACTGAAGCCTGCATGCCTAGAGCCCGTGCTCTGCAACAAGAGAAGCCACCACAATGAGAAGCTCGCGCACCGCAACGAAGAGTAGCCCCCACTCACTGCAACTAGAGAAAGCCCGTGCGCAGCAACGAAGACCCAACGCAGCCAAAGATAAAAAATAAATAAATAAATTTAAAAACAAACAAACAAAACACTCCTGGCATTTTACCATGAGAGCGCCATCCATTTCCTGTTGGCATCCTGCCTAGAATATCCTTGTCCTCCGTGCTCCAGCCCTGCTGACCTTTTCTCAGATCCTTCAGCGTATGCCCTGGAGGCCATGCCACAACTGAGGCTGCTGCTTCTACTCTGGCTGGCTCACAGGCTAGATTAAGTGCCCCACTATGCACTCCCAGTGTGCAGTCTCCTTTGCCACTGACACGCTGAAACACTGCCATTAATGACCCATGAGTGACGTATCTCTTTAATTAGCTCCACAAGGGCAGGGACCATGTGGGTGGCACCCGATCCCTCCAGTGCCTGGCACCAACAGGTGCTCAATAAACATGTGCTGACCAACAAACTCATTTCTCCAAGTTTACCTAGCGGATACCTGATGATAGTTAAAGTTTCATTCTAGCTTGTGTATTACACATGCAGATATTGCTACACAAATAGCTTTGGATGACCTTGGGTAAAAAGTGACATCATTTATTTCCAATTCCTAGAGGTATTCAAAACTCATCCTTCATTTTGGCAATCATGAAGTCCAAAAACATGTATGAATGCTACAGTACGTACAAATATATTCACGGGCTGGGTTCCCATTAGTTTCATCTTCATAAGAAATGAGTCTTACATAGCAGACCCAAGATAATATACGATGAAGAGCATTATAAATATTTGATTAGTGGTTTATTATTACTGAACTCGGTGGCTGGTTGACCACCTAACCATGTGTTGTCCAAATTCCTTTATATATTAAAAAATGTCTACAGCCTATATGCCTGTGGTCCAAACACCGGTTCTTACACCTGCCTCATTGCAGGTTGGCCTCCTGAGTTTTGGATGGCCACTTAGGGACTGGCTCTTCTCCTTGGTCTTTTGATTGCCCTTAACTGCTATCAAGCAAACTGCAGGCTCTTGGTTCTCCCGCCCTCACACCTTCTGGGGGACAGTTCTCCTGTCCACTCCCTTTAGAAAGCTTCAGTCCACTCCCTGGACCTGTTCACTCCTGATAAGTGACCACAACTCTCCTAGCTCTTTGCCAGCTCACCAAAAAGGGGGAAACCTTGACTTGTTCACGGTACTTGACAACCTAAAGACCCCAAAGTAACAAAATGTAAGGGGGACATCCTGCAAGTGCATAGACAAGTAATAGCAGCAAAGCCAGAAACACACGGTAGCCAAACTCTGGCAGCAGATGAGAGAAGAGAAAAAACAGGTTGAGGAGAGGGGGAGGGGAGGGTAGTGCTGAGGAGGGTACAAAAGCCTCAGTTCCTAGCCACCTTCTTCCATCATCCACGCGAGGGACATTTTTACATATTACAACATAGGATGGTGACAGATGCTGTATCTCACAAACCACCAGTGCCCTTTGGCCACATGTTCACTGGGTGACTTTGTTCAGCTCTTGCTGTCTTTGTAGTGGATGCTGTAATCCGCTGCCCAGATGCCCACTAGAGGACTCAGGTACCCACCCACACATTTCCCAGGTGCACTGCCTGCTGAGAGCTCATGGCTGAGCCCCTCCAAGGAATCAACCTCAACCGGTAAAGCCTCCTCTTATCCAATGACGGGTCAAGGGGCTTACAGGGGCCCAACTCAACCAGGGACAACTCTGAGTGGCATCTCAGCTCCAGGGTGTCTCTTGGGATCAGCTGAGGCTCTGGTTGCAGCTCACTGAAGCTTCTCCTTGACCCAATCCTCGCGGCTTCACTTCCTCACAGGCGTTGTTCCTGAGAACATCCCCCCGACAATTTCCTACACGCAAGTCTTCCCAGGAACCGACCTAAGACATCAACCCTCCCTGCTGAAATATTGAACAATGGAGGCTCCATCTTCACTGTCCTTCAATCAGCAACATCTCTTCTCACTAGGCCTCAGGGAGGTCAATAGGTCCAAACATGCCTACTAAAGATGACCTTTGACACTGAGATCCTAGACAAGCCTGGCCTTTATATAAGTACTGTTATATTTATAATCTTATAGTTGATTATAAGCAGCTTCCTTTATAGTTGATATCTTATAATCTTAAAGTTGAAAAAGACCTTGAGGGTCACGCATTCACCTACTGTTCAGTGTGGGTCGGAATCATCCCCAGAGCACACGTCATCTGCAGACAGCATCCTTCTCTGCCTTGTGTAGGCTGTGATCCCCACAGGTCATCAAGTCTAGACCTATCGACCCGTGTCTACCTCTAACTTCCACCCAGAGACTGTCCTGCACCCCCTCCATTGACCATTCCCAGTGTCAACCTGACCATTCTTGAACAATCTTTGATGACCCCTCCTCACTGGACCCTTGCCCCACCCGAAAAGTCAGCCTGCCTACACCTGGCTCTGGTCTGCTGGGATCCATATCAAAATGTCCACGGTACCTCAGGGCCGCAAACCACTACCACAGTGGAAGCAAGAGAAAAAAGTTGTCACAATGCCCCAGAGCAGGACCAGTATCCCACTGCCCAAGAGGCAGTGTCTTGGTACGGGCTCTTCAAAGGCAGATCCTAATTCACAAATTCAGGCGCAATATATCTATGTCCCTGCCACCTAGGGAAGGCATGTGATAAAATCTGCTATCAAAGTGGCCCTGATGCTTCATCCTGCGGGGAAACTCTGAGAAATAGTGCAAAGTACACACCTCAGAGGTCTTCCCTGTGATTTGAGGGAACCATGTTATTTATGCACCCACCGCAGTGGACTGCAGGTTTGTGTCCCCTACAATTCATATATTGAGATCCCAACCTCCAATGTGATGGTATTAGGAGGTGGGGCCTTTGGGAGGTGATTAGGTCATAAAGGTGGAGTCCTCAAAAGTGGGATTAGTGCCCTTATAAGGGGACCCCAGAGAGCTCTCCCACTATCTTTTGCTGTCATGTGAGGCTGCAAAAATAAGACAGCACTCTGCAACCCAGAAGAGGGCCCTCACTAGAACCCAACCATGTTGGCACCCTGATCGCAGACTTCCAGACTCCAGAAAGTAAGAAATAAATGTGTTGTTGATAAGCCACCATGTCCATAATAATCTGTCATAGGAAATCGAACTAAGACACCTACCACCATCAAACATCAGTTTTGGTTGAGGGCTGCTATGGGGGCTGTTAATTCTTTGGCATTTCCAGCCTGCTCTATATGGACAGACCGGCCTTGTGGGAAAAGTCCACAGGCACTGAGAGGCAGATGCTGGCAGCTGGGAATCTTCAGATCTCACTGACACAGTCAGGTCTGGTCACCTGGAGGTAGGTAGCATAAAGGTGTCCAACATGTCCTGCATCCCCTCTCCTGCTGTGGTGTACACTGATTAAGTCTCACACCCTACTATGGTTGTTGACGTGTGTAGTTACTATGATGGGTTTCAACAACCCGGTTCGGAACAAGCCAGAATGCAGGCAAGTTGTATTGGTGCTGATTTCTAACAATGATCCCCCATACCTGGAGACTTCCATGTTGCTCCACTTTCTCTATAGCTTTCTTTAAGAAACAATAGCAAAAAATAAGCAAAACATTTAAAGGGACATTTCACCTAGAATATACATAAAAATAGCTAGTAAGCACATGAAAAGATGTTCAACGGTATGTCTTTAGAGAAATAAGAATTAAAACCACACTGAGATACCACTTCACACAGAGTAGAATGGGTTTAATAGAAAAGATTTAAAATACCAATGTTAAATACACGCTACTACATATAGAATGGATAATCAACAAGGACCTACTGTATAGCACAAGGGACTCTACTCAGTATTCTGAAATAACCTATATAGGAAAAGAATCTGAAAAAGAATAAATATACATGTCTGTATAAATGAGTCACTTTATTGTACATCTGGAACTAGCCCAACGTTGTAAATCAGCTATACCCCAATGTAACATACAATTTTTAAAAAATTAAAATTAAAAAAATAAAAATACCAGTGTTGACAAGGACGTGGAGAAATTGGAATCCTCACACACAGCTGGTGGGAATGTAAAATGGTTCATCCATTTTGGAAACAGTTTGATGGTTTCGTAAAAAGTTAAGCATAAGTTAACCATATGACATAGCATTTCTACTCCTAGGTACAGACCCCAAAGAAATGAAAATATATCTCCACATCAAAACTTGTACACAAATTTTCATAGCAGCATTATTCATAGCCAAAAGCAGAAACAATAGAAATGTCCACCAACTGGAGAACGGGTAAACAAAATGTGGTTCGTCCACGTGATAGAATATTATTTGGCAATAAAAAGGAATGAAGCACATGCTACAACATGGATGAACCTCAAACACATTATAGTAAAGTGAAAGAAGCCAGTCAATAGACCAAGTATTATCTGAATCCACTTATACAAAATAGAACAAAAGGTCAGTCTATAAAGAAAGGAAAGTAGAACTCACAGACAGAAAAAACAACCTCATGGTTACCAAAGGGAAGGGGGGAGGGATAAATTAGGAGTTTGGGATTAGCAGATTCCTATACATGAAAAAGAGGACCTACTGTACAGCACAGGGAAATATATTCAATATCTTGTAATAATCTATAATGGAAAAGATCTGAAAAAGAATATACATACATATATATGTATGTATATATATCTGAATCACTTTGCTGTACACCAGAAACTAAACTAATACATTGTAAATCAACTATACTTTAATTTAAAAAAAATTTAATTAAAAATAAAGAAAGGCGAGTACAGGTTGTTGCCAAGCCTGGGGGTCAGGGGCGGGTATGAGGAGTGGCTACAATAGGCATGAGGGATAGTTTTGGGTGGTGGAGAAATATTTCTGAGTGGTTCTAAAACTGGATTGAGGTGATATTTGTACAACTCTGTAAACTTACTAAAAATCAGTGAATTGTACTTCAAACAAGTGAATCATATGTCATGCAAATTATGCCTCAATAAAGATGTTAAAAATGAAAATGCAATTAAAAGGCAGATAAATGAAAATGCAATTAAAAGGCAGATAAATGGCTAATAAACCGAGCCCTGTGAGCACCCAGCACAGATCCCACCCTGCCTCAGACTAGAGTTAGCTGGTAGGTGTCTGTGTCCCCATTGAGATTAATGCTTCTTGTCATCTGGCATCTTCATTTTCGTTATATTCACAGCAGAATATCTTGACTATAGTGATCATTCAATAATTATTTGTTGAATTGAATTCTAGTGGGGGGTAAAAAAGACATTTTTCTGGACATCAAAATAATGCTTTAAAAAAACAGGTTTCGGGGGCTTCCCTGGTGGCGCAGTGGTTGAGAGTCTGCCTGCCGATGCAGGGGACACGGGTTCGTGCCCCAGTCCGGGAAGATCCCACATGCTGCAGAGTGGCTGGGCCCGTGAGGCATGGCCGCTGAGCCTGCGCATCCAGAGCCTGTGCTCCGCAGCGGGAGAGGACACAACAGTGAGAGGCGCACGTACCACAAAGAAAAAAAAAAAAAAATCAAAAACCAGGTTTCAGGCTTCCCTGGTGGCACAGTGTTTGAGGGTCTGCCTGCCGACGCAGGGAACACGGGTTCATGCCTTGGTCTGGGAAGATCCCACACGCCGTGGAGCGGCTCAACCCATGAGCCATGGCCGCTGAGCCTGCGCGTCCGGAGCCTGTGCTCTGCAACAGGAGAGGCCGCAGCAGTGAGAGGCCCACGTACCGCAAAAAAAAAAAAAAACAGGTTTCACGAAACCCATTCCCCCAATATCCCCCCAGGATCCCCGTGTAAGTAACTCAGGAGCACCACGTCTCGGGAGAGTGTGATGATGTGGGTGTGAGAAGCAGATGACATTTAGCTAAAGACCCAGCAAGTCTGTCTTCGGGGGAAAAAATATAGCAGCAGTGAATGTGTGTCGCCTCCTGATTTCGGGCCAGATGACAGTGGCACTCCAGAAGGGGCAACCATCCATCCGCCACTCCACAATGCCAGAGGCTGCTGGCTCCACTGCAGTTTACAGCCCACATGGCTGAGCTTGTGGACAAAGAAGACAGCTGAAGCTGCTTTTCAGTTTAGTCTAAATGTTCCTGCACGTCTCTTTGCGGGACACTGATGAACGTAGCCTCCATCCTGATGAAGCCTGTCACCGAACCCATCAGGAGTTCCTGAGTAGAATTCTGCACCCCAGGACTGCACCCAGGAGGGATAGGACAGCAACATTCAGGGGGAAGGACTTCTCTTGGAGGAGTGTAAGTTGTTTTTCCGCTGGAGGTTCACGGGAAAGGGGACCAGAAGGTGTATCAAAAGAGGATTCATTGGAAGCTCTCCCTGGCCTCTCCCAGGTCCAGGCTACTCCTGACAGGCAGTTTTTTGAACCAAGAATGTAGGTGGATGGGTGGAGTGTTTAGGCCTTAGGGTCCAAGAGACCTGGGTTTGGATCCTGGTCCCATGAGGTATTAGCTTCCCAGCTCTAATCTCCCTGGACCTCACTTTTCTCACTTGTGCAACTGGAATAATAATAAAATCTTCTACTCAAAGTTCTCACAGATTTGAAATGAGAGGATGTACCCTGACTGGTGTGGCTGTGTAGGAAATACTCAGCTAGGTGCCATGGAGCCCCCAGGGAAGAGCCCGGGTGCAGCCGGTCATCAAATGAGACTGGAAAGCTCAGTGTGCCCTTGGTTGGGATTTCAGAAGTCCTTCCCAGGAAACATTAAAGAGGAGAGGGTCTGATTGCATCACTTTCCTGCTGTAACATGCAGACTCAAAGAGGAAAAAAAGACTCCCATGTGATGTTAGAAGACTGGCTTTTTGAAGGTATCACTGAAACCGAAGGACCCTGTGGCGCCTTCTGGGGACGGACACCAACCTCCCCCTGCCACTCCCTGCCTCTTGTTTGTAGAAAAGCTTTACCCTCCTAGGCTTTCCCTGAGTTCCAAAGAGCAAATTAATCAGAGAAGTGAAAAATACAAGAATAAAGGAAAACAGTCAAATAAAACCCAAATAACGATAGCTTATCCATAAAACAAAGTCAAGGACCTTTAGTTCCTCCTCAAGGGCTGTAGAGGACATCCTGAGCCATACCGCTGAGTTGTTTTGCAGATACTGAAACCCGCACCAGGTGGAAGAAGTTAACTGCATTCTGACCACATGCAGGTAGACACCAGAAGGTTGATGACGTTAACTCCCTAAATACCACCCCATTACCTCACCACCAACCAGTCAGAAGAACGCCCACGAGCTGAGCAGGCACCCTACAATGCTCACCCGCTAACGCTGCCTTTAAAAACCCTCCCCTGAAAGCCACCAGGGAGTTCAGGTCTTTTGAGCGTGAACTGCCCATTGTCCTTGCTTGGTCTTTGAATATACACTGTAGGGGACTTCCCTGGTGGCACAGTGGTTAAGAACCTGCCTGCCAATGCAGGGGACATGGGTTCGAGCCCTGGTCCAGGAGGATCCCACATGCCATGGAGCAACTAAGCCCGTGCACCACAACTACTGAGCCTGTGCTCTAGAGCCCACGAGCCACAACTACTGAGCCTGCACTCTACAGTCCGTGAGCCACAACTACTGAGCCTGCGCGCCTGGAGCCTGTGCTCTGCAACAAGAGAAGCCACCACAACGAGAAGCCCGTGCACCGCAACCAAGAGTAGGCCCCGCTCACGGCATAGAAAAAGCCTGTGCTTAGCAATGAAGACCCAATGCAGCCAAATAAATTTATTTTAAAAAAAACACCCGCTGTACCTGGAGTCAGTAGATTGGCTTTACTCTATTTTGCACAAGTGGACCCAAGTTCGGGTCCATAACACTATGTATTAGCCAGAACCCCAAAATTAGTATCTGTAGCTCTGCAATTTAGAGAGCCATCACTTCAAGTGAGCGTTTCTTTTGTAAACTTTTACCCTTCAGAAATGAATCCTGACTTCACGCAGTCAAGTGTCTGACACCCACAAAGTGCTTAATCATGCTTGTTGGATTTTAATTCACTTAAGTGTTCCCGCAAGTTCACCAACATGAATCATGAAGAAAAACTGTATTATAACAAGACTTACATTTCACCCCAAAATGGTCCTAAGCAGCTCGTCTAGGAACTGGGAAGGGGGCCCTGGAACTGCAGAGCTGATGGCCCAAGCTAGAGAAGCCAAGAGAGGATGAAGCCAGTACACTCGAGAGACCCTGCGGGAGCCTGCAGACCAGAGAGCAGCCAGCTCAACAAGGGGTCACTCCTCAGGTCCGACATTCCTTTCTCGTGTGAGAAATCTCTATCTCCCACCTAGCCTCCCAGAGTAGGTTTCTGGATGACTCATGTGGTGTCTCACACAGGACAGGCACCCAGGACCACTGTAAGTCCACCTGGTTTGGGATGTAACTCACAATCACTATGTTCTCCATTTAAGCATCCGGGCTCCAGTGAAAAGGGAGCATTCCAACCCAACTTCCTGGTATTGGGGAGTAGAAGAGATGGCTTATAAGGAGAAGGACCAAAGATCAAGAAAAAGTTTTATGGTTTATGGGGAAAATGCCATTGACTAAATGGGAAGTGAGGTTTTCTTTATTTTTTTAAATTTTTTAATTTAACTATAGTTTATTTACAATATTGTGTTAGTTTCAGGTATACAGCTCCAGATTCTATTACATTATAGGTTATTACAAGATATTGAATATACTTCCCTGTGCTATACAGTAAATCCTTGCCATTTACCTATTTTATATACAGTAGTGTGTATCTGTTAATCCCATACTCCTAATTTATCCCACCCCCTCTCCTTTCCCCACTGGTAACAGTAAATTTGTTTTCTATGTCTGTGAGTATGTTTCTGTTTTTTAAATAAGTTGATTTGTATTATTTTTATAGATTCCACATATAAGTGATATGTAACATTTGTCTTTGTCTGACTGACTTCACAGTATGATAACCTCTAGGTCCATCCATGTTGCTGCAAATGGCATTATTTCATTCTTTTTTATGGCTGAGTCATATTCCATTGTATATATGTGCCACATCTTCTTTATCCATTCATCTGTCGATGGACATTTAGGTTGCTTCCATGTCTTGGCTATTGTGAATAGTGCTGCTATGAACATTGGGGTGCATGTATTTTTTCGAGTTAGAGTTTTCTCTGGATAGATGCCCAGGAGTGGAATTGCTGGATCTGAAGTTTTCTTTAGATGGGGACAAATTACCAAGGGGCAAGAAGCAATACCAGAGTGTTATAACAGCCAGAAATCCTTAGCATTTGACCTCACAAACTGTCTCACCCCAAAGAGCTACTCTTAGTAAGAAACAAACCTTTTCCACTTCACTGCAGGTTCTCAGGTCCAAAACCATCATCCCACAGTACATGAAAGATGGTGATGGCCCACTCAGTCTTCCCAGGTAACCACCCCATGCACATATCTTCAGATCAGGACACCACATGCTACAATCTGCATGCCCCTAACACCCAGACAACCATCCTCACCATCACAGCCCTCAACAAGCAATCACAGCCAGGGCTCCAGTAACACCTGAATTCCCTCCCACTTCCCGTGCTCTCCTTATGTCTGAATGATTCTTACCCACATGCTTCTGGCATGGCTATTTGTGGGGCACAGAGGGAGAAGACGGAATCTGGTTTGGAGTATTAGCTTGAAAAGTGAATTTGAGAATTCCAAGTGGATGCATCTAGAAAATTGAAACTCAGGTTAGAGCTGGAGACATTAAGCTATGGCATGCATTTTACCATCCAGGAAAAGAGTAGAGAATAAAGACAGAAGAGAGATGAGGCTTGGGCATCAAGGAATTCTAATGCTGGAAGGCCATGCATGAGCTGGCAAAGCAGACTGAGATAGAGACTAGAAAAACTGGAGAAAGCAGAAGAGTGATGGAAGTTGGAAGCCAAAGGAAGAGACTGGTGCAGTGAGGAATGAGCGGTCATTGGCGCTGAACATGACTGTAAGGATGGAGAACCATCCGCTGCATGTGGCGTGTGGAAGTCACTGGTGACCTTAGGTAAACTGCTTGAGTGAAGGGAAAGAGCTGAGTGGTGTAGACAGATTGGGTGCTGAGCGACTACAAAGTAAGAACATGGGGCCAGTGACTGTTGACGTGTCTCTACAGAAATTTGACTTTGAAGTGTACAAAGAGAGAAAAGAGGATAGTAGAAAGTGAGGTAAACAACCAAGAGCAAATTTGCATGAAAATGCAGCCAAATATACACTAAAAGTATAACAGAGATGATGGTCAAAGCAGCAGAAATGAAACACCCTTTCATTCCACACAGGGCTAGAGGATGAGTTGATTGTATCTGAATGCACATCTCTTTGACCTAAAGACCACGGTTGGTCAGGAGAACAGAAGTCCATGAGACCGAACATGCGGTCATTAATCTAAATAACTGTGGCACATGAAGAGCGGGGTGTGGGGCAGGCCTGATTCATCGAATCTTTTGGACACTTGCAACTTTCCAGTGGTCACACAGACACAGCTGAAATTCACCACTGCAGCCAAGCAGCCATAATACCCAAGAGGAAGCCAACAGTAAAGGCCCTAAAAAGCATATGTGACCAGAATGCAACTGGAGTGTGTTGCAAAACAGCTTTATTTGTGCCCCCACACTAGGGGCTGGGTGTGGCAACTGTGCAGCTCTCTTACACATGGAGAACCGCAGAGCCATGAAGGCTCTTCAACTGTTCCAGTTACACCTCTTAGTATAGTAGAGAAAGGACCAAAGTTAGAAGTGCTGAAATCTCTCCTGAAAACACATGCTATGAAACAAGAAAGACTGCCTTTTCTCAGTTACATCTAATCGCTGTTTTTTTTTTTCTTTTACATTCTTTTATTTTACAGTCTTTGAAAACTGGTGTGTATTTTACATTTACTTTTTTTTTAGTTGGTTTACAATGTTGTATTAGTTTCAGGTGTAAAGCAAAGTGAATCCGTTATACATATACATATATCCAGTCTTTTTTAGATTCTTTTCTCATATAGGCCACTGCAGAATATTGAGTAGAGTTCCCTGTGGTATACAGCAGGTCCTTATTAGTTATCTATTTTATATATAGTTGTGTGTATATATCAATCCCAATCTCCCAATTTATCCCTCTCCCACGTCCACCCTGGTAATCATGTTTTTTTCCTACATCTGTAACTCTATTTCTGTTTTGCAAATAAGTTCATTTGTACCATTTTTTTAGGTTCCACGTATAAGCAGTATCATATGATATTTGTCTTTCTCTCTCTGACTTACTTCACTCAGTATGACAATCTCTAGGTCCATCCATGTTGCTGCAAATGGCATTATTTCATTCTTTCTATGGCTGATTAATATTCCATTCTATATATGTACCATATCTTCTTTATCTATTCCTCTGTCGATGGACATTTAGGTTGCTTCCATGTCCTGGCTATGGTAAATAGTGGTTCAATGAACACTGGGTGCAAGTATCTTTTCAAATGATGGTTTTCTCCAGATATATGCCCAGGAGTGGAATTGCTGGACCATATGGTGGCTCTATTTTTAGTTTTTTTAAGGAACCTCCATGCTGTTCTCCATAATGGCTGCACCAATTTACATTCCCACCAACAGTGCAGGAGAGTTCCCTTCCCTCCACACCTTCTCCAGCATTTATTGTTTGTAGTCTAATCGCTGTTTTGAAAGCTCATATAAAGATGTGCATAGATGAGAATGGAGCTGGTTATCTCTATCGTGTTGGTACCAAAGGCTAAGAAGTAATACGGATGAATAAACAGTTCACTGACGCTGAGATTTTAGTTAATCTTGGGGGAAGAGGATATAATAGAAGACGACATTGACCTATAGATGTGATTGCCTTGGAACCACATCCTTGCAGCCGTACAGGCAGAAATAAAAGCACTAGGACTGGAACTTCCCTGGTGGCGCAGTGGTTAAGAATCCGCCTGCCAATGCAGGGGACACGGGTTCAAGCCCCGGTCCGGGAAGATCCCACATGCCGCGGAGCAACTAAGCCCGTGTGCCACAACTACTGGGCCTGCGCTCTAGAGCCTGCGAGCCACAACTACTGAGCCAGCGTGACACAATTACTGAAACCCGCATGCCTAGAGCCCATGCTCCACAACAAGCAAAGCCCCCACTCGCCGCAACTAGAGAAAGCCTGTGCGCGGCAACGAAGATCCAACGCAGCCAAAAATTTAAAAAGAAAAAAAGCACTAGGACCGTCCACAAGAGGCATCAAGGCAATCTAGCTAACAGGAGGTAGACCAGATAAATGAACGTCCAGGCTTCACATAATGACCTTCGACTATTTAATGCTAATGGAAAACACTGTGAAGGCCTATTGATCTCATATACTTATTAACGGAAAACAGCAATGTGTGAGGCAATTGCAATGTTTAAAAGTGTGATGACAATTTACAGGTTCAAAATAAACACAAAAGAAAGACAACTACTTAAGAGGATACATATCAAATCTTCTAAACATGACTTGATCTGCTTCGGAAGGAAAATGTCATGTGCTACAGCCCGTGACGGAGGCAGGCAGTTAAAACTGACAGTTGAGGGGCTGAGTGGAGAAAAGAGACCGACTGTCACCAGCCACACCCTTCCAGGTGCTCCCATTTTTTTTTTTTTTTTCGGTACGTGGGCCTCTCACTGCTGTGGCCTCTCCTGTTGCGGAGCACAGGCTCCGGATGCGCAGGCCCAGTGGCCACGGCTCACGGGCCCAGCCGCTCCGCGGCATGTGGGATCTTCCCGGACCGGGGCACGAACCCGCATCCCCTGCATCGGCAGGCGGACTCCCAACCACTGCGCCACCAGGGAAGCCCCAGGAGCTCCCATTTTGTTGGTTTCTAGTTGCCAAGGAAAAAAGCAATCTGAAAGCAACTTCAATCTAGGCTGTGTTTGTATACCAGGAGGGGCCCATGGCCTGGTAACTTCCTCAGGACAAATAGGAATGGACAGACTGTCACAAGATAAGGCTCTTTTCCCCTGAACAAAGCTCATTTGTTTCAACCAGCAGGCTCCACTCCTGGAGGCCACAGCCTGGGCTGACACAGATAATGCTGCAAAGGCAGGCTGCTCCCTCTCAGGGACACAAGACCCCATTCAGTGCATCCAAACAAATGGAGGTCCCTTTATCTCCAGGATAAAGCTGGCACCAACCTCTGCTGGGGAAAATTAAAAGACAAAATTTTCCAACACTAAGCAAATCTCTTCCACTTAACGAGCACCAACGTCTTCTAGGGCAGCTGCGACTGTGTCTGTTTTACAAATGAAATCCTCAGGAACTGGCAATAAGGGCAGTGTGACAGATACCGAGAGATGTTTCTTTTTTCAAGGTATTTTCGTTTGCATTAAGACAGTTTGATTTGATGTTTACAATAACTTCATGGGGGAGACATGGGAAGCACTATGGGCCAGATTTTAGGGATTTGGGTCAAAAATACTGGTCCTGAGTCAGAAGATCTGGGTTCAGACTGAACACCCACCCCAGGTGACCTTGGGCAATTTCCTCAACCTTCCTGTGACCCAGTTTGCTCACCTGTAAAGGGCAGAGAGCTCGGAAATAAAGGATTACTATGAGAGTTAAATGTGGTCATCAAAGATGGTACTACAGTGCCTGATACAACCCAAGTCCTCCATAGACTGTAACTGTCACTTATATCCATCTTCATCCTTATCACCACAGATGAGGCAACCCGGTCAGATCCCGTAAGACCCAACCAGCAATAGAGGGTGCAGCTCCTGACCCCCAGCCTATCACTTCTTCCACTCTACCACGCAAACAACTTAAAAAAATAGCAAAAAGAATTTTCATTAAAGGGTGGGGCTCTTGTGTTAAATGTGCATTTTAAATAAATGGAGGCCAAAGTCCTACAGAGAGAGTGCTAGTGTGGTTTGAAGCTTGGGCAAAGGTGAAGAAAATGATAGTGGTTTGTCCTTAGCTCTGCCCCTAATTGTGTGATATGGAATTCAAGATGTCAAGATGCTGGAAGCTTTTTCTGCCTCTGAAACAAAAATAATAATAATTTAAAAATTGGGGAGGGGCGGTTGATCATCTATATCAAGAGGTGCAATGACAGGAGAGAACCTCACATCAGAGATCCTCAGCATCCTTCTGGGTACCAAAGTCCTATCCCAGCACACAGCACTTTGTTACTTTGAAAGCAACACCAACAGGGCTGCCTTGAGAACAAACTTATTTCTTGAGAATATATACCTTGAATCTTGAGAATATACACTTGTATGCATTTTATTTTTCAGATACTCAATATTTCTGAGTGCTCAAACACACTAAAATTTTCCCAGGATATGACTAGAATACATCCAGGAGAAGAAAATAAAACCCACGAATCTATACATACTTTCCAGCACTGCTTCTTTCTGAACATCTCTATTATATCTTATGCTGAACACTGGAGGTGAATTTCACAGCCTTTAAAATCACTACACTCACGTCTGCAATAGGTAAGGATTGAAATCTCGCAGGCCAAATAGCGGGTTACCTTTATTTAAAAATATTCAGTAAATTTGATTTTTTTTTTTCTGGTGCCAACAATTAGGAATACACACTTCCTGTTTCTAAGCAATTTCAGGTTTAATTAGGATTCTCTAAGCCCCATTTGTCTTAACAGTTTGACAGCTCCGGCTTCCCCTTCCACACCCACACTTTTCCTCTTTTACACTCTTCCCCACTTGCAGTATTTTATTCTGTGTAAACTCCAGGAGGAAAGGGAAGCAAGTATAAAAGCAAATCAGATCACTTGTTTCTTCTGTGAACACGCGGCTTTCAAGGCACCTTTGATAAAAGGTTATTTTCCCTTGACTGACAATGATCTCTAAGCTAATTATTAAAGTGTCTTATTTACATGTGCATGTTTGAGGGGTTTCTATGAGAGTCGGCGATGAAGCCCCCTGGAAGAATAATATAACATCCCAGGGAAAACGTGCAGGCGAGCGCCCTGTTTGTCCATTTAAATTAGCTTCATCATCCATAACAAGTGTTTAAAGAGCAGAAAAGCAAGCATGATGCATAACGCATTGTGTCATGATGCATAATAATTAGGCCTGCTCCGTGCCACCCCATCTCCCAAGACTTAAAAAGCTCTCCGAGTAAGCGTTTTGTTCTAAAGGCTTTGACAAAGATGCCACTTAGGGACTTTGAAATTTACAGCCCAGCAATTTGTCATCATTTATATGAGAGGGAAGAAGGTAAAAGGAATAGAATGCCGCACAGTTCATCACTTCACACACCTCCTGGCGATGGAAGCTCCCAGGCCTCCACTGCAGGAAAGCGGCAGCCTGTTCCTGCGGGCGGGACTGCCTGCATGCAGACCCTCCCCATGCCACGCAGCGCTCTCCCTTTAAAAAGAAAACAAGAAAGCCACGTAACATGTTCGTTCCGTGCTGAGACACGAGCAGAATGCTTTACTCCTGGAATAGGCCATGTTAACTGAGGGTCTGGAAATAAATTCCCAACATATGTGCTTCTCCAGTTCACCAAGACTGGGGTTGAGGGTGGCAAGGCATTCAAGACATTCTGAATTTTAAAACATCACTTTTAGAAGATACGATAACATCTAAGATAACACTAAATTTATGTAACGACTAAAACAGTGCTGAACCGAAAAAGAAAATAAACGTTCTTTGGAATGAGACATCGTTACTTTAAAATGACCAATTATTTTGAAAGAAACAGCTTTTTCTGGATGTAGAATAAAATTGAGATCTGAAGTACAAATACGACATTCCCCACCCCCCCACCCCGTTGAAGCGGGAAAGGAAGTCAGGATTCACAATTCAATAAGCTGTACACAGCATCCTTCCCCTTCCATCCCCCCCTTGATTCAACAGTGAGCACCTCCTGTGCTCGGACCACCTCCTTGGACCAGGGCTACCTGTCCAAGAAAACCTAAATGAGGAAGAGCACAGAGCAGAAAGGTGCCCAAAGGGATTATTAGGGTTAGTTGGCAAGAGTTAATGCAAATGATTTAATGAGTGAAAAATTAATGGAGTCCAAAAGGCAGACTCAAGTAACCAGAAAAATTCTCTTTCAGCTAATTTAACATTTTACCATAATTGAACACAATCGCCTGGAGCCAGGGCTGTGTGCCGGACTGCACCCAGGGACGAGCGCTTTCTGGCTCCGTGTTAATCCCTCCCAGGTGACACAGAAGTAAGTCCTGGTCACTAGAACATCTTCCTGGACCTTCACAGAGACCTGGCGGAAAAATGCAAGGACCAAACGAGGTAACACGTGTGTACACGTTTCCAGTCGCAGCCTTATTTAGCATTCATTATGCCAAGAATTTAAAAACACGGAACTGATGCCACATAATTGATAATTCTCACAAACTTGTATTACGGTGAACCCACTGCAGTCAACGAAGGAGAGGGTCGTGGGCCATACCATGTGGGTAGATCACACAAGATCGCATACGTACACTGATCTGCTTTGACCTACATGCTTCTTTCTAATTTCTTCTACTCTCCTCCCCATTCATGCATCTGGCATGATGGAAATTGTCTAGAGCCAAGAGGCAGGTCAGCTCGGCTTGAAGCCTAGCTCTGGCCAAATCCCATTCTGTCTTATTGAAAGAGGTCCGTTTACATCTCTCTTCCCTCTCGTCTCTCACACAACAGTTTGACAGGTGGTTGTCAAAATCCTTTCCGTTGCTAACAGTCCAAGGTTCCAAGGCTCTGAGGCCTGAATCCTCCAAATGTAGGGTGTCATTGTCAGGAATGTGCTGAGGTGGGATGGTGAAAATTTGTGGAGGAAGATAATGTGTGCTGGGACAGATAAGTGAAGTTCCCTACATGTGACCGGAAATATACAAGGAACTTGGATAACAGATTAGAGTCATAATATATATTGAGAAAAAACAAAACTTCATCTTAAAGTTAAACCACAGACCATGAGCAAAGATAAAGAAAGGAAACACAAGAGTAGGGTCTTCGGGTAAGGGGCACACCGTGGCTGGAGCCCACTTCCTTCCAGGGTTTATGCCAACATTAACATCAGTGACTTCAGGGGAGTCCCTGGCGGTCCAGTGGTTAAGACTCGGCACTTCCAATGCCAGGGGCTCGGGTTCGGCCACTGGTCGGAGAACCAAGTTCCCACGTGCTGCACGGCACGGCCAAAAGAATTAAAAAAAAAAAAAAATCAGTGACCTCAGAGGTTTGAGTGTGGGAACTATAGCAATAAGTTCTCTAGAACATAATAATAGATCACATTTTATTATGTCTTTAACTTAGTAAATTGCTTCAAAATCGATCAATAATCTAGTACAGCAAATATCTTTAGCCCAACGTAGCCAATGTGTTTAATTTCTTGAACCATCTTCACTGTTTGGATATTGTCAAGTTGTCATTTTTGACTTTTACATCCTACCGGTCAGGACACTTTCAGTTTTGTCCTTTTATCTCTCTTGCACAACCCTTACTCAGCCCAAGGGCTGATCTTCTCATGCCATTGGTCACTACAGCAACAGTGTAGCTAAATTTTTACCTTCCCACTTTCCCATCATTCCTTCATGCCGCTTTCAGAATATCTTTCCAGGAACACCATTCAACAAGTCACCACAGCAGAATGTAAAAAACAGAATCATTCTTCTTAAGAAGAGAAAATATGGAGTAAGAAATGGAGGTCTTTCCTTAGGAGATGTCTACTTTAATTAAAGGAAAACGGCAGCAAATCGCTTGGACATTCAGATGCGTTGCTGGGAAAGCTAAAAGACACTGTGTATTTAGAAGTCAGAGGACTAAATTATAAATCCTATTTGCTCACTAAAAGGGTTACTGTGAAGGTCTCAGGTGACACTAAATTTGACTAGGTTATAAATTTGATTAATAGTAAAGACCATTTTGTTTTCCTTGACACTCCTCATGTAGGTGGATAAGGACCCTCTTCTGGTCAAATCATCTTAGCACAGATTTTGCCTTTACTCATTCTATCTGCAATGTGAACCTCTATGCGTGCACAGGTATCAAGGTCTGTGAAACGTACTTGAGAAAATTATGGAAATCATAAAACATGGCTGGTGTTAGAATACAGAGAGGTCATAAATGTTACCTTTTATAAATCTCTTCATTTCATTCATTCGTAACCAACAGGGAACTCACTGTCATCTTTTCCTGCCTCAAACTAAAACCCTTTATCTACACGTTGTAAAAACTTAGTGCCAATTCTGCAGCCTCCAGACCACAGCTATTTGCCACAAGCATGAATCCTGTAGAAGTGCTTCTGACCATTTCTAAATGCCTCACTATAATGTGAAACTGCATCTTCCCCACTCAGCCTTGCTCTGAGAGTCTTTGAAGGCTTCTTCTTGCAGCCTGAATTTTGTTCCTCAGCCACCTATAGACCCATGGATCAGTCTCCAAATTTACAATACTCACCCCTATTTCCAAGCCTGCAAGCTGCACACACACACACACACACACACACACACACATACACACGCACATACACCATTCCTGCCGACACTCTGCCCATTCCTTAAATTGCTGTCCAGCACCGACCTATGTCCTGTAGGAGTCTGCTGAAGCCACTCCTCTTCCAGGAAGCCTTCCTTGGTTTCAGCTAACATAGCTTGCTCCTTCTTCTATTTTTAAACTAAATGTCTTTTCTGAACCATCAGCAACCCACTTTTTAATTTAACTAAGTTAGATTACCCAGTTTATCTCCTTATTTTATTAGTTTATAATACCTCCAATTTAAAAACACCTTGTATATGTCATGGTTTCCCACTTAAATGGCCAACTCCTTAAGGACAGAAATCTTTATACTTTTCTTACCTTATTCCATCTCCCCAAAGGGTATAAAGTAAGCATAGTAAATATTTTCAGGTTAATTAAGGAACATTCTCCTCAGAGAGTCCATTTATGCTTCAACACATGTTTTATGTTTATGCTGGTTTTATGTCCAGTCCTTAGTAACACTGCTAACATTCTGTCACTAAGGATCAGCCACTGAAGGTAATGCCAGTCAGTCATGACCACAGCTTTTACTCCTTACTCCTCATCTCAATGTTCAGTTTTGAAAACACAACTCTTTATCAGTAAACACAAAAGCAAAGGAGGTTTTAATAAATTTATAAGAAATAATGTTTAATGTAAGGACACAGAGATTGAGTGCGTGCATGAACCAGTGCAGAGAGTGAGGACAGAAAGGAAGAAATAAAAGGAAATGAAAAAAAAGAAAGAAATCATATAAGAAGCCCTGTAAGGTGCACACACAGAAAAATGAGACCGAAAATGCATAATATGAACTGAGCTGTAGATTATTTTGAGGTTGAAGATATACTAACTTGGATTCTGCTGAATCTAAATTTGACTAGTTTAAGAGACTTTCGAAACTCGCGACATGGAACACAGTTTTTAACTGACATTTTTAACCCCATCATAGATTTCTATGGCACACAGTATATAAATCAGAGAAAATGTTCAGGTGATGACATTTTAAAGTTGTTGCATGCTAAGGTTAATTTAGTTGCATTGCCTGACAGCAATTATAAATCTCCACTGTGGTGATTACCCCTTCCTTTTCTGGTGACCTTAGAACCCAAACAGGTTCTCACTAAAGGGAACCAAAGTTTAGCTCAATTACCTATAAAGCAATGAATTCATGGTGATAGCTACAGTGGAACCTTAACCCAAATTCACTGTCAATATTTAATTTTTGTATATTTTACTTTCCAAAGGGATACAACAGCTATAAGAGAGTAAACTGTTAAATTTTAATTTGTTATTTAATTCCTTATTTGTTGATTTAAGCTGATTAGTTAATCTTTCAGGGTGTGCCCTCTGATTTGGTCCAGTTTTCAGCATCTCTTGGGTAATGCTGTGATAACTAAGCTACAGAATGGCTCTTATCACATGCTATAAAATCCCCTGTCAATGATTCCATTCTGGCATACAGTTTGCAGACAGGCAAATTTCACAGTCTCAAGAAAAAAGGACTGAAGTGAAGTAGTATGGGCAGTAATTAAGCAGACATGGCTATAAACCTATGTATGCCTTTAGTTTACCAGTAAGTTCACGTAGTGAGATGCTCCCATGGGGATAACCTAGGCTTGACTTTACTCACAGTCAAGCCTGGATTGTCCCCATCCATCTCCCTCTTAGCCCATCCCCACATTGGTACCTGATCATCCACCACCATCCTGGTGGCCAAATGCTTCCCTCCTGTACCACTGGAATAGCCTTTGGTTACACGTCCACTGAGTCTCTCTACTCTGCAAACTCTCCTGTGCACCAGGGCCAAAATACTGCATCAGCTGCTCACACAACATTGAGATCATAGTTTTAACACATAACTCTTACATTAAATTTATTTGAATTGTGAATTCAAATGCATCCATATCCCGCCCCCTGACCCGTTTTCAGACGCATCTTCCACTATGATGTGCACAGAAACTTAATGGAGCCACTACATGTGCCCCACCCCCATCCAGGAACCTCTCTACTCCTCACCTTGACTCTGGGTGATCTCTCTGCTGCCCACCTTGTCCAATCAAACACACACACATCCTTAAAAGTCCAGTTTTGAGACCTCCTTCTCCTTGAAGGCCTTCATAAACAATCAGAAGTTGTATCTGCTTCCATAAACGCTACAGAACTTTCTCTGTATGTCCAGCATGGCAATCTTTACCATGCCCAGCCTTTTTACAGTTGTAAACTTGTCCTATCTTCCTTGGGACTTTGCCATGACCTATAAAACAGGGAATGGCCTTATTTTTGTACAGTCCTCAGTATAATGATTTTCCATCATTTATTCATTCAACAAATGTTTATGGAGCAGCCTACATGCCAAGCCCTGTTCTAGGATCTGGAGATACTGTGGTGGACGATACGAAATCTCTGATTTCTGGGAGCTTACAGTTTAGTGCACATAATAGATGCTCAGTAAACATCTGTTAGAAAATTGCTGAACCAAATATTTTTGTATTTCCCAAAATACTTGTGTTATTTCTATAATTACATAGCTATTTGATGAAGATTTTTTTAAATCAAGATATTTTCACTGTTATGCCTCTAGGAATGGATCAGACTTGAAAATTCTAGGGCATAGGCTTTGCTGACCTTTCAATAAATATGAGCGTCCAGATCTTCCACATGAAGTAAACCTGGCATACAGGGAGGGACTGTCACTCCATCGGGGGGGGGAAAAGAAATTGAATTAAAGAAAGAGCAATGACTTCAGGCCCATAAGAGTCATACCCCTCTAAACACTCATTACTTAATCATTTATTCAGTAAATACTTATTGGGCATCTGTAGTCTTTAGTAACTCTTCTAGGTGCCCACAATGCAGAGGTGAGCACGACAGTCAAGGTGATGAACCAACAAATCACTATATGATTCCAATACTCATTGTTACTATGAAGAAACACACAGCAGGAGGCCACTTTATTTTAGATCAAGTGGGAGGCCTCTCTTTGGAAGTGATATTTGGGCAGAGGACTGAATGAAGGGAGAAAACAGAGCATAAGAAGGTCTAGGGTAGAGCATTCCAGGAAGAAAAAGTAGTGAGTGAAAGCTGTTGATAGAGGACAAGGTCAGAATGCTGGAGAAACATGCAGAAGGCCAGTGTGGCTGAAGTGGGAGGAGTATGACGTGGCCAGCCAGACTCAGATCTCAGAGGGCCTTTTATTTTTTTATTTTTTTGCGGTACACGGGCCTCTCACTGTTGTGGCCTCTCCCGTTGCGGAGCACAGGCTCCGGACGTGCAGGCTCAGCGGCCATGGCTCACGGGCCCAGCCGCTCTGCGGCATGTGGGATCTTCCCGGACCGGGGCACGAACCCGTGTCCCCTGCATCGGCAGGCGGACTCTCAACCGCTGCGCCACCAGGGAAGCCCTCAGAGGGCCTTTTAGGTATAGTAAGGAACGCTGGGTTTATTTTAGGGAAGACGGGACACCCACACAGGCTTTGAGCAGAGGAGTGGCATGACCTGATTTATAATGTAAAGAGGTCTCTCTGGCTACTGGGTGGACCTCCAACTGCTGAGAGCACGAGTGGAAGGTGGAAGCAGACAGACCAGCTGGCAGGCTGTTGCAGAGACCACTCGAGGCCAGCGAGGAGACTGGCTTGAATTGAAGTGGAGGTGGATGAAACAGTCATATTCTGAGGGCAGAGTTGATAGAACATGCTGCAGGGTTGGATATGAGATGTGAAGGAAAGAGAGTAATCAAAGATGACCCCAAAGTTTTCATCTTGAGCAGAAGATCTCTAGCGATGCTCAACTTGGAGGGCAAAATCCTGAGACAGGAGCAGGTATGGGGAGAAGGACCCAGGAATTCTGTTTCAGACAGGCTAGGGTCTGAGAGGCCTGAAAGATCTCTAAAGGGAGATGTTGAATATGCCGCTGGACTTGAGGGCCTGAGTGTGAGCTCTGGCAGAAGTCCTGGATAAAGATGTGAATGTAGATGTCATCAGCATACCCATGATATTTCACGCCTCAGCCTAAAGTAAGTCATATAGAGAGGAAGTGCAGTTGGGAAAGCAAGGGGAGGGGAGAGATGGGGAGAGAAGGGGAGAGAAGAGGGCTAAGGACACAGCCTGGGGTACTGCATCATTTATCATTTGACTAGAGAGAAGAAGTTAGCAAAAACAACAAGAAGCAGAAACCAGCGCGGCCGAAGGGAAACCTAAAAGAGCGCGATGTCCAGGATCCAAGGAAAGGTGTTTCAAGGAAAGAGTGATCTGCAATGTCAAAAGCTGCTAAAAGATCAAAGAAGATGAAGATTAGAAATACAGAGGTCACAGGTGACATTGTCAGAAGCAGATTCAATGGAGTCGTGAAGAGGACGCTCATCGGAGAATATCTAAGAGAGATAGAGAGGTGAAGGCGTAACGTGGACTCCAACAGCCCTAGCCCAACTGTGCCCAGACCAGCTGCTTGTTTCCTGTCTGCAATCAGACAAGTACAGAAACTGACGTGTTGCTGCAACTCTCAAGTGCGTGATCTGCACCCTCTGTTCTCGGTGAGTGGGGTACAACACTCGGCGTGTCCGGCAGGACTTCACATCCACCTGCAGCTGACTGGAAACAAAAACGAATCCCGCACCTCAGCTAACTTGAGAAACAGTAGTATATGCAGCTCTTTCCAGTGATTTTGCTACAAAGCGTGTAAGAGAGTGAGGGAGGTGAAGGAAATGGTGACAAGAGTGGGTTTTTTTGTATGCCAGTACGTTTACGGGAGAGATCGTCTGCTGCTGGTGTGTTACCCAGAAGAGAGGAAAACCGGGAGATACTTGAGGATGAGATCATAAATGTGAAGGCAAAGTCCTCACATGGCTGGGACATGATGGGATGCTGGACATGGGTGGAGGTCTCCGCCTTCTACGCAGACAGGCCGGTACTTCCACTGCCAGGGGAGGGAAGGCAGTGCATACAGGGATTGTGGTGTAGCACCTGAAATTAAGGTTCAATGTTAAGTGTTGTCTTGACATCTGGCAAAATGGGAAGGGCCTCAAATGGCTTATCCGCTAGCTCCCTCTCTTCCTCTGCTCCCACAGAAGTCCCCTCTAAACGACTCTCCTTTTCACGGGACCAGGCACAGTGTCTGCTTTTTCCTAATTATCAGGCATTAGTTTCCTGCTAGCCTGTGGAACTATTCAAACAAGCCAATCTCATCCTCCTGCAGGAACCAGGGGGCACCTCACCCTAGTGATAATACAAAGCTCCACTCCCAGCCCCTGGTTATTCACTCTGTTCCCAAATGTAACCCCCATGTGTCCTCTTCACCTGGGCTATAAGTATACATGACTAAAATACTGCTATCATTCTCACCTGTCCAGGAGCTGGTGTTCAGTCACCTCCATAACTGAATCCCTCCCTCACCAGTGGGGTAAAAAGGGAGCCATCAAGACAGGTATAGACATAAGCAGGCTGATAAACTGAGTGTGTGGGGAGGGAAAGAGATATTCCAGTAGTTTACTTGAGTCTTCTGATATCTTGCTAAGAGAAATGAGGTCATTGACTGAGAGTCTGGAAAGGGAAGGGTAGTTGGAGGTTTTGGGAGGAAGGAGAAGGTGTGAAATCCTCTTCCCACAGGAACAGGAAGCAACGGGGCAGTCAAGTGGGATTGAGGGCAGAGCTAAGGGCTCACTTGGGGTCTGTGGTCACAACGTAAAATGAGACCAGTCAGAAGGGCAGTGTGTAGTTTCTGCAGTCCAGCTCCCCTGCTCCTAAAATCTAAAGTCGCTGACACAAGGGGAATCTGGGGCAGACATGCGCACCTGTGTGAAATGGGTCAGAGCGGAAGCTTGCTGGAGCGAAGACACACAGCAATGCCAGCCATCCGCTGAGGCACAGACAGGTTCCGAGATCACTACAGAGTGTAGCCACCTTGCATTGTCCACTGGAATTTAGAAGGTTTAATTTTTAGTCCAGACATCATGGAAGTAGACACAGGACACAGGACACACGGTGCACCTTGGGAAGAGAAGGTAATCAGTGCTTCGCAACATGGGGCGGGTGGCAGGTGCTTGGTGACATTTTGGTGACTGAGTGTCCGGTCTCAGGAACGAGATTCTAGAAATATGGTGATTAAAACAAACCGACCCTGACACTTCCAAAACTGTGCTTGCACCGCCATTCTTCCAGCATCTTCCTTCAAAAAACCTGATGAAAGCATTGTTTGCTCTCTGGCCCATTCCCACTTTCTGGCATAACTCATATTTCCAGCTCCCCAGACAACTACTGCCACTTAAAAGAGCGGGCTTCCCTGTTGGCACAGTGGTTAAGAATCCGCCTGCCAATGCAGGCGACACGGGTTCGAGCCCTGGTCCGGGAAGATCCCACATGCCGTGGAGCAACTAAGCCCATGTGCCACAACTACTGAGCCTGCACTCTAGAGCCTGTGAGCCACAACTACTGAGCCTGCGTGCCACAACTACTGAAGCCCGTGTGCCTAGAGCCCGTGCTCCACAACAAGAGAAGCCACTGCAATGAGAAGCCCACACACCACAACGAAGAGTAGCCCCTCTTGCTGCAGGTAGAGAAAACCCATGCATAGCAACAAAGACCCAACTCAGCCATAAGTAAGTTAATAAATTACCTTAAAAAAAAAAAATAGTGTGTGTGCTCAGGAGCTTGTCAGTGGATGAGGACCGCATGGTAGCCAAGTTCTGGAACTAGATGGCCCAGGGTCAAAGCCTGCCTTCAGCGCTAGCTGGATCTATGACTTTAGAAGAGTTACCTTACCGTTGCAAGACTTGATTTCCCCCAAGTGTAAAATGAGGATAATATGAACAAGTATCTCGAAGACTCATTTGAGGATTAAATGAGATGATACAATAAGGCACTTAGCCCAGTTCCTGGCACATATTAAGAGCTCAGTCAGTATTAGCAGTTATTATAGTCACATGCATTCAGCGCTCCATAAAAAAGTGACTCTGTAGGCATCTTCGTAGCCATAAACTTCAGGCTACTTACTTAGCCAGTAGAGAAGATGCCAAACATCTTTTAATCTCTCTTCAGTCAGGCCCTCCTTGGGACCACAATCCAAGGTTCAAGATGTGGCTAATTGGACAGGATTGCAGGAAAATTCCAAAATAGGGTTCTAATGGGGGATCCAGGCCATGACTCAGCTAGAACCTCATACTAATGAACCCCAGGCAGTGTGTTTAATGCAAGGAGGTCACCCAGACAATAAACAGAGCTCCATGAGCTCGCAACCACCAGCTAAGGGAAGCCTAGGCCATCCCAGCTCTGAGGGCTCACAGAGCTGGTTCGTCACACCTGGACAATGGAATTTCCTACACTCCATAGAAGACAAATATGTCATGTGTGCATAAGTGGTCTGCATATTACCTAAATGTCAAAGAACAATAAGGATGTTAGCACCATACGGTACACATGTGCACACACACACATGCATGCACACATAGGTATTACTCTTATCATAAGAACTTCCATTCAAGCTCAAGAAGTAAGACTGTCTAAGTATTATTTTCTAAATTCTTCAAGACATGTGTCCTATGGATACTTCAGTAAAATAATTCAGCTGCAATGACAAGATTCAGATGTGTAGGCACAAAACTGATTTGTGTATTTTTCATAAGAGCCTCAACCGATGTGAAACTCGCATCTAATTTCAGTCTCGAATTCCCAATTGCAACATTTTTTATTCTATATTTTGGCATTGAGAAAATCGTGTTCAGTTGAAGACAAATGAAATATAATGCAGGGAACCCTCTTGCACTGTTGGTCGGAATGTAAATTGATACAGCCACTATGGAGAACAGTATGGAGGTTCCTTAAAAAACTAAAAATAGAACTACCATATGATCCAGCAATCCCACCACTGGGCATATACCCAGAGAAAACCATAATTCAAAAAGACACATGTGGGGCTTCCCTAGTGGCGCAGTGGTTGAGAGTCCGCCTGCCGATGCAGGGGACACGGGTTCGTGCCCCGGTCCGGGAAGATCCCACATGCCGCGGAGTGGCTGGGCCCGTGAGACATGGCCACTGAGCCTGCACGTCAGAGCCTGTGCTCCGCAACGGGAGAGGCCACAACAGTGAGAGGCCCGCGTACTGCAAAAAAAAAAAAAAAAAGACACGTGCACCCAAATGTTCATTACAGCACTATTTACAACAGCCAGGTCATGGAAGCAACCTAAATGCCCATCGAAAGACGAATAGATAAAGAAGATGTGGTACATATATGCAATGGAATATTACTCAGCCATAAAAAGGAACGAAATTGGGTCATTTGTAGAGATGTGGATGGACCTAGTGACTGTCATACAGAGTGAAGTAAGTCAGAAAGAGAAAAACAAATATCGTATATTAACGCATATATGTGGAACTAGAAAAATGGTACAGGTGAACTGGTTTGCAAGGCAGAAATAGAGACACAGATGTAGAGAACAAACGTATGGACACCAAAGGGGAAAAGCGGGGGTGGGGGGGTGGTGGTGGGATGAACTGGGAGATTGGGATTGACATATATACACTAATATGTATAAAATAGGGAAGTAATAAGAACCTGCTGTATAAAAATAAAATTAAATTAAATTAAAAAAAAAAAGAAATGGAATGTACTTAAAGACAGGCACATGATTTAAACTTGGGGGTTGGGGAAGACCCCACCATGTAATATGAATGTAATATAAATGTTATCCTCCTCCAATTTCACTCTTAAACACACCAACAATAGAACATAATACCAGGAAATAGTTCCACCACTGAAGTGGATAAAAGTTAATTAACCTGTCTCCTACTTACTTAACTCAAATAAGTGAATGGGGGTTGACAAGGAAAAGTAAATGAGTTTTCCCAGTTTACACACTGATTCTTAAAAGCTGACGTTCCGCTTTCTCAGAACAACTCTTTATTGCTCAACTTTAAAGCAAATTTAATGTCATTATTTTCAAAGTTTAAAAAAGTCAAGTGAATAGACGTGCCTTTGTTTGGAAGGTTTGGGGATGCTAATGATGTGGAGTAAGCACACCTGTGACTTGAGACCACACGGGCTCAAAATGCCGCGATCGAGTCACGGGTCCCATTGACCTCGGGGTGATGATCAGCATCTCCAAACCCTGGTCTCAAATTCTGTAAAGCTGAGATTTGGGCTTCCCTGGTGGCGCAGTGGTTGAGCGTCTGCCTGCCGTGCCCCGGTCCGGGAAGATCCCACGTGCCGCGGAGCGGCTGGGCCCGTGAGCCATGGCCGCTGAGCCTGCGCGTCCGGAGCCTGTGCTCCGCAGCGGGAGAGGCCGCAGCGGTGAGAGGCCCGCGTACCACAAAAAAAAAAACTGAGATTAAAACTACTTATTCATTCAACTGTTTGAGGATGAATGCAGGCCATATATCGGTGTGGGTTTGTAAACAGACATGGACTTAGGCTTCATTCTGCCTTTTAACAGCTGTCGGATCCGTAGCACTCACTTAATCCCACCTTATTTACGATGGTGATAACAATACCTACCTTCCTACAAAGCTTCAAGCATTATAGGAAATACCATGGACACTTAAAGTAGTACCTCGTATCTAGCAATAAATAACGTCAGCTAATATTATTGACATATCGTCACTATTATTAGTAATAAACATAACTGCTGCATATAACATAATAAGCCAAGTGCCTGCACACTTTAGATGCTCAATATGTGTACATTTCCTTTTACTCTAATCTTTTTTTTTGCGGTACGCGGGCCTCTCACTGTTGTGGCCTCTTCCGTTGCGGAGCACAGGCTCCGGATGCGCAGGCTCAGCGGCCACGGCTCACGCGCCCAGCCGCTCCGCGGCACGTGAGATCCTCCCGGACCCGGGGCACGAACCCGCATCCCCTGCATCAGCAGGCGAACTCTCAACCACTGCGCCACCAGGGAAGCCCCTCTAATCCTTTTTTTATGGGAAGAATTACAAGCAGAATTTCTTTCTTCGAAGAAGACCAAGAGATTCTACTCTCTCAAATGACACTGCAGTTTCTGGAGCAGGGGGATGTGAACATTTAAGCAGGTATTTACTCCCTATGTTAATTAATTCTTATGGCCCAGCAGTTCTTAGGGGGAGGTATGGGGGACCGGTGATATATAGTATCATCTTCTGGCCCGTTCTTAAGTGAAAGATGCCATAAGTCCCAGCGATATCAAAACACAGGCACATTTTGATAGGAAAAAAACAACTATACATAGTCTAAATACTCACATTTCTGGTAACCAGACTATCCCATTATATTAATGTAAAGGGCAAAAAAAGCGAAGGGTATAAAGAAAAATCCAATCATTGCTAAGCTCACTGAACCACGGAAATGAGCTGTGGCAACCTTTTACCGTTGAGTAGAAATCCATTAATAACAACACTGCCATCCATATTTTTCACTCACGTTCTTCCCCATGCATTCGAAATTTTCTTATATCAGAGAGCATTTCATAAGCATTTAACTCAACAATCAGAGTCACCCAAACTAAAGTACTCCGCTTGGAAAAACAATCTCACTATGTGAACTCAGGGATGAACAGAACCACCCTAAGTCATGGTGTTAAAATACAAGGCAAACAAAAACAAAATGGCGGTCTCCTTTTTTAAGGACATACACACTTGAAATAAATGCAGAGACACCCCTCCAGGACTACCACAGACACAAGAGGCTTGTGTTCACAGGACACGTGGAAAAGAGAGAGAAATGCAAACAGGGAAGTCTCCCCGAGAAAAAGGCTGGCGCCCTTTGCAGTCACACAGCTTCCTCCTCCGAGTTCCTCTGCATCTAATATCTTCAAATAACGGGTGCTTTCTAACCAGGGTTTCCATTTCCCAGAGGCCTCTGCCGTCCAGCCTTTGCCTGGGAAAGCAAGTGACACAATACCCCCTCTCCCTTTGCCAGGCAACAAAGAGGATTCGCACTGCCTTGAAAACAGAAATCAGCATCTTCAGGATGAGCAGGCCTCTGTCGGCCTGCAGCACAGAGCACTCGGGCACAAAGTAACCAGGCGAAAGAAAATGCATTCCGAGTGGTTAGCACGCAGGATTCATCAAAGTATAATTTAACCATCTGATCAAACACTAATTAGCATAATCACTTGAGGGGAAAATGGCTGGAGGAACCCGGGAACACCTTGGTATCTGTGTTCTTAGTGACTGATGAAAAAGAAGACACACAGATTGGGGATTTGTTTCTTTTTGTTCATGGAAAAAAATAGTAAATAAAGCTTAAACAGTAACAAGCAACACCAGCTATGGTTTTTGCAACCAAAGGAGTTACAACTCAGATTCGGAAGAAACATCTTTGCTCTCTCTCCAGCATCCACAGAAAAGCATAAAACCAATCTTAGGTTTTGCAGCAGCGTGGCTCTAAACTATGTAACTTTGTGTTTCTCAGCCTCAGCACTTTGGACATTTTGGACCAGATACTTATTTGTCATCGGGGGCTGTCCTGTGCATTGCAGGATGCTGAGTAGCACCCCGGGGCTCCACCCACCAGTGAAGCCAGGGGCATCCCCTTCGCCCCAGAACTGTGATAACAAAATGTTTCCAGATATTGCCCAATATCCCCGAGGGAGTGGAGCTGCCCTGGTTAGAATCCTGTTTTAACCGAAGAACACAGTTTGTCAGGAGCACTAAAAACGATCAAATCGTAAGAGGAGGGAAGGAGTCTGTTATTCCCATCTGCCAAAAATAATGAGCCTCTAATAATAATTCCATGGAATTCCATGGAGTTTACTTTATATCTGATGTCTTTGTTTAGAGCTTTATAATAACCCATAACACCTATGCTTGTGCAATTTGGAAAAAATAATTATAAATACCAGCCTCTCCCCATTCAGAGATTTCTAGAAAGACACAGCTGACTTCCAACAGGCAACCCCTGAGGGGGACACCCACAAGCGGAAAGAACACCATCCCTTGCTTCCAGACTTCAGTGTGTCCTGAGCAGCTGGGGAATCACAGCAGTGTCCCTCCACCTGCCCACATCAGGGCAAACCACCTGTGACTTAGGAAATTAATAGAGGCATAGAAGGCCTCCAGACCCCAGGGGAATATCACTTTCTTCCTACCCTCTCATTGTAGGCATGGAAGCCCTGATATTTGCTCCCAGTTCCTGAGGAGGGAGAGAGGAAGGTGTAAATGATGACAAGTGAATAAATACAGAAATCCCCTCCGTTTCTCGCAAATGCATCTCCACTACCAACAGATTCATCACATTGCCTTAAACTGCCTTGGCCATTAGTTGGACGGTACCTAATAACATTCATTCTTATGGAGAGGTGGAAACCTAAGGGAAAAGTACTCAACACTTACTAAAGTATGCAATAAATATTTTCTATGGGTTAAGGTGATTTGTTCTAATAATAAATCTGAGTCACACAGTCCCTCATTTCTATTTTTCTAAGGAAAGTATTTAACCATTTACAATTACTCACAGATCTCTCAAAGGTGATTAAACTTGCTGGTGGAAATACTTATGACCTTTCCATGGAGGACATATGGAAAAAGGCTGCCCTCGTCTGCTACAAAATTTAAGAGAGAGCAAGTCTGTCCAAGTGGCAGAGGCCGTGAATACTCCAAATCAGAGAGGAATTGTGAGCTATTTTAAACGAACATCTTGTTCTGCAAAGCCCCTCTGGCAGAGCTTATGACTTCCGAACACAAAGCCCTCCCCGCTTTCTAAAGGAACAGAGGTGCAGGGGCCCTTTGCTGTACAGAAATAGCGTCTACCCCAATTCAAGGACTTATGAGCAAGCAGAAATTACATTTCGTCAGCCCACAATGTCTTTCATACCATTTTTCTTCTAAAGCTAAAAATCAAAACAGCCTCTCTGAAAGAATAATTTCTATAGTGAATCACAATAAAATCGCCCAAGGATTATAACATCCAACGTGTTTCAAATGCCTAGGAGGGAAAGTTATTTTTAATATGATCTAAAATAGGATCTCAGGACACAAAAAGTTATTTTTAAGGTTCTGAATTTAGGCCTCTCTCCAGCACACGTTCGCGTCTATTTTAGTTCAAAAAATCAAGGACGTGGTGTTTTGAAAAGATTATTCCGCCACTAATAACTGTCCTCAATTTTATCATACATATTACAAGGCTTAAAATGCATATATGTCCTTATATGCCATTTTCTCTTCTTATGACAACCTAGCATTAACGACAATACTTCGTATGATGTAAATACAGTCCACCTGGGGTCATTTACCTAAAAGAAAGGTGCAGAGGCCAAGTAAACCCAAAAGAGCAAACAATCCCCACGCCCCTTATACCTGGCTTTGGAAGGAACTTGTGCACTGATATTGGAAAGAAGACATGTGTAACGTTCCCAGGTTGGCATCCAGGCAAAACCTCAAGGTGCAAACAGGCCTGTATTCCTGTCCTGTCTGTTCTGCCCTAGTGCCTCTCTTACGCTTTTCCAATATAATAACCCAAACACTTTCCCACTATTGATCTCTCCCTGGGAGGAATGTGGTTACATTAAGGTTCAGAGGGCTTCTCTGCCAGGACTCCAGCTGCTAGCAAAGAAGGGGTCGATTTGAGAAAACACAATAGGACCGAAGTCCAACAGCAAAGCACGGGCTAGCAATAAACCTGGGTATCAAATATGCTAAAACAATAAGAAAAAATTTCGTATGTGTATGTATGTGTATATACACACACGTATATACATTTGGATACAAATAAGCATAGATATTTGTACAGATATATATATACAGATGATTCTCAACATACTAGCATCCAAATTGGAAGTCCCTGGTTGGGATCGCACTCCCCTCTACTCAGGGTCTTCCCTGTTACCAGCCCCTCTGCCACCAACGTTCCCCAAATCTGCCCAAATCCTTGTGGCACTCAATGAAGCCCTAGCCCTGCATATATATATGTATGTGTATATATATATATACCCTCACAATAAATCACTACTCAATATAGAGCTCCCCAACAGCACATTGGGGGCTACATGAAGCTTTATGGGGTCGACGTTCTAGCTACTGTCTGACCCTCTACCTCAACTCAGCCAGGGGCCGGGCAGCCTCTTTCCAAGTTTGTTCTATCCAGAGCTGGATTATGCCACCTGGATCAGAATAATACAGATATTTCAGCCGTGCATACCCCAGAGCTGCAGAACCAGACCCTCTGGTGGTCAGAGCTGGGCAACTATAAAACGAACAATATAAAAGATCACACGAGCCGTACGCACGGTCAAGCTGAAGGACCCATGGGGGAGGGAAAAGATGGCAAAGGTACTTGTCAGAATTAGACCTCAGGAGCTTTGCAAGCTACAGCCCATTCCCAATACAATGCGAGCACCCAGTCTCCTGTGAGAGGCTCATGAGGGGAAAAGCCTTCCAGGAAATGCCCAACTTCTTCCTCCCTGACCCGGCCCACCTGGGCTTTAAGAACCAGTGGCCCTGATCCTTAACTGGAAGGTGCCGACGGAGGCACAGTAAAATGGAACACGGTTCAAGGCATCAACAGACTGGCCTCCAGTCGGCATGCACCCTCCTTCCTCCCCCTCACACTCCTGCTGTCCTGACATGGGGTGGCTCCTTCCTCCCTCCCCACGCTTGGTCTTCCCATAAACCTTAACTTCCATGGCTTCCAAGCATCTGATACCACAAAGGCCTACAGTGTATCTTCACCTTCCCATCCCCAGCGATGGGGTGATGGGGCTATGGAGCCATGCGGGTGGGGGAAGACCAAGGGGTCTCTTGCGACTACAAATCAGGGCGGGTTGTGGCTGGTGATATGAGATCTCCTAAGACATAGATGAACTGACCACTGATCAAAGTAATTACCCAAAACAAATACCAAGATCACATCTAGGTCAAAATTCTTCTACCCACGTTTCTACATATAAATATCCATCAAGCCTATAGTAAAACAGTAGCCACCAAAGATTTAATAGCTATTGATTTTGGTGAGTCGTAATATGCATGTACACGTCTGGTAATTAACCATCCTATTCACTTTCTCCTACCACGTCAAGGCACCAGACAGACCCCTGCTAACCTTGGCTTTACCAGCCTGAATAATTTATGAAAGAAGAATTCTGTACCTTAGAGGGCCTTTCATACGTTTCACACATTTCCTTTCACTGGCCAATGAAACAGACAAATGGCTACCCTTTGCAGGAACCGGCCGTGACAAGTTCCAGGAGGGGTGATAAAAGTCACCACCGCACCCTCTCTACAGCGTGGAGGTGCTCGTTTGACTAGTAAAGTACGTTGTGGTTGTTGAGGTCTTCAGCTCATCCCTGAAGTCTCACACGTGATATTACAAAGCACTGTTATTTCTATGCTGGCAGCTACAAATCGGTTATTAAGAATGCTCTACAGCCAATATTAAGAAATAAACACCGTAATTAAGCAGACTGGGACTTGGGGTTTTCGGTGTCTTATGGGAACTCAAGATCAAATTATGCCACAGTGGGGCGACTGTGGAGAGAAGAAATGAATCTCAAGTTCCTCTGATGAGAAAGTATGTTTACTCAAAAGCTTCCACAGTAGAGCTCAGGTCTTTACATAAAGGAAAAAAAAAAAAAGAGTAAAATTTAGAAGCACAGCAAACTGGAGTGGTTCTAATTATCTTCATGCTTTGCCTTTCTGTAACAATATATTTGTAAAAATTCTCCCATTGTCCTGAAGTCCATGCGATGAGTGATAAAGCAGGTCTCGTGAGAAAAATCAATGCTTTCTTCAATATTAGGAAAAGGAATCAATGGTAAGAGTGTCCACTGCCATCAGCCATTTCAAATGACATGGCTCCGCAGGGTGTGACACAGGCCACCTCGGTCAGCATCCAATGGATCCATTCGTGCTGGTTCTAACCCCAACTTAACATAGCCATCACTCAGTCCCATGAGGATACCGAAGGCACCTGGGGACCCTGAGGTCATCAGAGCCTTCACTGGGATTGTTATTACCACGGTTGTTTTACAGAAGCATCCAATAATTTGAGGTTCAGGTATCTAGAAAGAACTACAAACTGACTTCACGGTATTCAGTATTTATGCACAGTGGACAAGAAGAATGGCTTAAGTTTTGTGTAAAGCCAAGCTTAAAACTGCTTCCTGGCTCATCATTTTCATACTAAAAGAGGCAAGGCTCATATGAATCAAAATCTGCGATAAATTAGTTCAAATCTCCTTCCACCACCTCATCAAACCTGCCTGTTTCACGGTCTAAGGAGACTGGCTACAAAACAACCCATTGCATAGATGGTTGTTCACAAGACAGAAGGAAAATGCTTTTCACAGCATCGTACTTTGGGGTTGGTCTGGCGTTTGTTCAGATGTGCAGCCTGTACACCAGCAGCATTTCCATACAAATGCCAGGATGCTACCCTTAACAGAAAATAAGGTGCCCTTGGGGCCAGTAAAACCAAAATGTTAGTGAGTAAATGCAGTCCTAGGAAAGAAGACTATTTCACTCCTAAGAGCAAGTGTGTTCATTTTTCTTTGTCCAGGAACATTTACGTCAATCAAGCAGCCTGTGGGGACACTGCCTACCCAACTGGACAGGCCAATTAGAAGAGCATATGCCACAATTTCTTAAATCTCCAAAATAGAGGAACCTATAATAATCACAAGATCCTAAATGTGAACACTTAGTAACTGCTCTACTTTAAACATGCATGCAGATTCACCCTCCCACTCCGTGCTGTTGAGTATCTTCAGGAAGGACAATGCTTATTGCCAAGTAAATATCTGTGGCAGCCCTGCAAGTTCAACATGCTCCCCCACTTCATTCCTCTGTTCAGACCTACCGAAGCCCAGTTTCCAAATAATACAGATACTGGCTCCGCACCCTCCTCCCCAAGTCTGACATGGACTTAAGCCCTGAGAGCATTTCAAGAATACTCTGCAGAGTGCGAAGCGATTTCTCAATATTTCCTCAAGGGCTGTTATGCTTTTATTCTCCTCCAAAAAAAAAAAAAAAACAAAACAAAACTCCATGGTCCTGGGGAGGTAGGGGAAGCCAGCATTTCGTATGGAGGTGATCTCACGTTTTCAATTTTTTCGCTTTCCCAGCCGCTGCACTTAAAAACGGCTTTCTATAAATAGGACTGCTTGCTCACTCTTAAATCTCACTCACTGTCTTCTGCGTAAAAATAACTTAAATAGGGATGCAGGCGAGATTCATTAATCCCTGTCATTCTGTCTCTCTGTGTAGTAGCCTCTTTCCTCCTTCTTATCTCATCGTCTATCTGGTCAGCTCCATTCATCCCTCTCTGTTCCACCGTGATATGTATTTCCATAACCCGGGGGGCTTAAAGACCAAAAATTAACCCAAGTGAATGATTTTTTTTAAAAATAATAAGCATTGACAATATAGAATAAAGACAGATCTCCAAAAATCAAACGATGATAAATACTGTAAGCTCCAAGACACCTAATTTGTTTCTCGTATTTGATACAAATCACAGTTTTAATGGTAAAACATATTCCTTTCATGTTACTTTGATGAAGGAACCAACTTTTACAATTGGTTCTGCTGGAAAATAAGAAAAAAAAGATAATGATGAGACAGACACCCATAAATCAACAGAATGCTTACGAAAATAGTAATGTGATTCTTTTAAAGACGATTAAGGCCTAAGGAACTGAGCTACGTTTTGATATCCTTGGAGGCTCTTTGATGAAGAAACGAATTCCCAGGAACCCCTAGGGAAACTTATGTGTTGGTGGGATGTTTCTGACTGGCTTTCAGAACACGACAGGGTGTTACACCTTGTATAGGATTTTCAAATCGTGCCAGTTAGCAGCGCACGCTTGAGAACAAGGGGTCCAATGCATTTATTAACTTATTTCCTGTGACATTTGACCCAATCCAAGTCACAAAGAACACCTAAAGCAATTACAGCACTGTTACGTAACTGTGGTGAAGTCCCATCACATATTCCAAATGTGAATCCATTTTGGGAAAGAGAAGAAAATGCCCCCAGAAGCATTTCTAGAAAATGAGCATTTCCACAGCATCAGACTAGACGGCAGCGGCCAAGGAATGCACACTGCTGCTTACGTGCATTTCTCGCAATGGTTTATACAGTAGAATCAGAGACGGGGCAGACGAGAAGCTAACCCGGCAAGGAAGGATAAGACAGAGGCAGGAGACAGGGGCAGATGGGAGAGAGGAGGGGGCGAAGGAGGGGAGGAAGGCTCTGCCCATCATCCTGTCCCTTCTTTCTGTCAGTCAGTGAACATCTGTTTCCACCTGCCTGGCACGCAGTTTGCTCTGTGTGAAGGACACACCCCGGCATGGCAGGAGCCTCACCCTCCGACCTTGCCATCCAGTAAGGGAGGCAGTCACCTGCCCAACAGGCACCAAATAAACAGTTACAGATTACTCTAGACACTGTCAAGGAAGTGGCCAAGGTTTTAGGGAAGCAGATCATGCAGGAATCTAATCTGCGGCGAGCAGGTCTCTGAATTCCAGTCTTTCCGAATATCCCGATCAGAAGCTGTCTAACCTCTGTACCCAAAACTGGTTATCCACGCGCCTGCCCTCCTGCCGCCTGGGTGGACGGTGTGCCACCGGCCGAGGAATTCAGAACTACACAGTGTGTACAAGTCGGGCTGCCGGAACCTTCCGTTCCCCCTGCCTCATCTTAACCCATAAATCCAACAAGGGAAACGCAACTTTGAGTGTTTTCATATTTTCAAAACATGAAAGAAAAAAAAGTAATAAATATGGGGGGGAGGGGCAGTTGAAGATGAGAATTTAAAATGAGAATTTCTGTGCCCGGCTCTGTGGCCTGTGAAGGATTAACACCTGGCCCAGGCGAACAGGTGCTGCTCGGTTTGTCTGGGGGCGCAGGAGGACGTCCCGGGCCGCGGGGATTGACGGGGGAGCTCAGAGGAGCGGCGCGGAGCCTCACCCCCATCCCCAGCAGCGGCGGCGAAGCGGGCTGGGCCTCCCGCAATGACATTGGAAGGTCAGCCAATCAGGCGCGGGGCTGCTTCCGAGCAGCCACCTCCGCCGAGAGGTGGCGCCCGCGGGGCCGGGCTCCGCAGCCAGTGGGAAGGGAAGGTGGGATGCGAACGCACGGTCCGCGGGTCCACCAGCCCCGGACACAGCCTTTCCCTTTCTCTGCACCATCGAGATTGCAACAGATTGCTGGGAGCACCGGCCTCCTGGGGAAAACTGGAAACAAAGACGGCGGACCCTGCCTCGCCGGCCGTAGCCTTTGCATTCGTGGCTCCTGTTGGGCTGAACTCCGGGACCCGGGAGGCTGGGCCCGGCGAACTTAAGAAGCCGCGGGGAGGAGAGCCTCCGGCCGCCGCGCCGCGCAGAGCATCGCTGCTCGGAGGCGGCGACTCCGTCTGCCCGTGAAGTCTGGCTGCACCAGTCTTGTGAGGTTTGCCGCCCACTAGTGTCCTGTGGCAGGGACACAACTGACGTGAAGGTATAGCACCGCCTCACCATCTCCCAGGCCGCCGATGGAGCTGGTCCCGGGAGCCAGCGTGCGCGGCAGCGCAGCGCCAAGAAAATAACCAGACACAGCGCCCTCCTGCGAACTCCCGGGGCCTCCGGCCGCCCCGCCAAACAACCAGGGGACCCAGAACGCGCGAGTGCTCGCCTCTGGAAGCGCTGCCGACTCCTCTGCCCTACCTAATGCTAACTGTATTATTTCCACTGTCTGTTAATTATTTATGAGGCGCATTCATAATCTCAGCCGTAGGATTCGGCTAATTTTGTGAAATTTGGATGCTATCGTTTTGTAAATGCATCCGCTGAGAAATCCATCGTTTTATTTTTCAAACATAAATTTCCAGTCTCCTGCAGTGTTCTTAGGTCTTTATAAAATGACCTTCCCTGGTTTTTTCTCTCTCCTTTACATGGAGTTTCAATGTCCATTGCATTGAGTCTCTTTATGCATTGCATCTCATCCCAGACACATCAGTGATAAAACACTTTGACAGCGACATGGAGGTCCAGGAATTAGGGATTTAGATTGGCTTTTTTTTTTTTTCTTGGTCACAATTATTTTCCCCTATCAGCGTGCTGTATTGGACCAGTTCTGCCCAGTGATTCACTGATGCACAGCAACAAACTGCGGTCACACCAAAGTGGCATCAGGAGAGAGTAAGAAGTGGAGAAGGATCGGCTGGCATTTAATAAAGGTCTGCACGGCATTTTGTTTTCCTACACAGGGCATCTTGTAGAGGCACCCAAGCTTAAGAGACCTAGAAAAATTTTATGAACTCTATATTCTGGGGTGGAATTTAAATCTCCTTAATAAAAATAGGAGAGGGAGAAGGGGGGAGCAAGCCCTGGAATTATTCACCTGATAACATTTTTTTACTTACACATATTTCCATGAATTAAATAAAAATCACCTTAAAACCCTGAAGCTGCATTTGCACTCATAAATGTCTGCTCCTAAATTTAAATAAAATATAAGTTTGCGGTACGTAATTCCCTGTGGAGATGACAGGGGATGCAGAAAGGAGCTGCACAGCCCACTTCCTTTTTGACGAGCACCCTTCTCTCTCCCAACACCCGCCCTCTCTAAGCTCCACAAGCTCCCCGAAAATGGCAAAGCGGCAAAGCCCAGCACTGCACGGCTCAGGAAAGGATGATGTCAGGGACCTATGTGTACATAACAACAGAAATCAAGGATACTAGCAAAAATGTATTATATAGAATAAATCTGCTCATTAGGTCCACCTATGCTTTTAACAAGAATTGTAAACTAGAGTATTCTCATCAGAGTTAAAGCCAAAAGAAATTGTGATAAAACACGATGCAGTGTGTTTCCATCCCAAGGAAAGGCCGTGAGACATATCTGCACATATAGGGACCCCCATTCCCTTGCATAGTAACTGAAGCTCCCTGAGAGTATTTCCAGAACATTGAAGGACAAGCTGACTGTTTTAAAACATGATGACTGCACCTGATCAGGTGAGGCAATTCATTCAAGGATTTAGCCCATGAAGGGACTGTTCTCTGACTTCTATGTTTTACCCTGAATCCTGTCTGCAGCCTGTCCAGCAACCATGCTTTCATTAAGAAATAAATGTACATCCCATTACATCAGTAGGAAAAACGCTGTTGTCTACTGTTAAAATGCGGATACATTGTGGGCTTCTTATTTTATGAGTACCCCAAAATATCAAACTGCATCATCTTTTACAATTATATATTTTTTATCATGTCAGACGTTTTGATGTTTCAGGCCTAGCAGTAGTCAGTGTAGCTATTAGAATTCATAGATTTTTTTTTTATCATACACATTCAGGAATTTTTCGAAATTAAGGTAGACCAAAATATGACATTGTTGAAAAAAAAATCTCTCAATTTTCTTCAAGTCTCATTCAGATAGGTAAGAACCATTTAATTTCACATTTTTGAAATATGGTCCTATAAACAGGCATCATTCCAAACTGGACTCTTATTTTATTTTGACATGACTATCTATTTTATGATCCTTTCCACAGTATGCACTGAACATCACTCCTTGAAAACTCTTGAAAGCCAGTTCCCCCCACAAATGAAAAGAATCCAAAGCTCTACAGTCAGGCCTTTTTTTTTTTTTTTTTAAATGCTTCATCATATAAAGAGAGGGCCATTTTTACGTGAGAGTCCATATCCTTCTGGTAGATGGGATCAGAACATGTAATACAGCAAAGTAAAATATTCATCTGCATGTACAGTCTATATCTCATATTGTGAAATCTACCTGTATTCATTATAGTATCAATAGTGGTGGTTATCAATCAATTTTAAGGGTCCTGAAAAAGGTATAAGAAGATAATATGCTCTAGGACTCAGTATAAATGCACATACATAGCCTTGGCACATATTTTCCAGAGTAGATTATTTGAGGTTTTATACAATTTTCTCACTATATATGACTCTATCGTGATTATTTTAGTAAAACTGATTCAAAAAAAAATAGTCACACATTTTAGCGTCTCTGTTTCAGAGACTGTACCAGACCTATTTCTGTCACCTATAACTATGAAACTGTAAAACAGATACCAATTGACTGACAATCAGAAGCACGACCTCTTTCCTCATCCTGAAATACATACTTCCCAATAGGGTGGAAATTATGTTTCATCCCACAACCCAGGCCCTTCTGAGAAGCCCAGAGATGTACACCCTGACAGGTGAGACAGGCCGTCAATGCTTTGTGGCGCTGGAACACGTATGTGAGCATTTTTACATTTTCTCTGAGTTCACATCAGCAGAGCAGCATAAAGGGCCGACTTTCCTGATGCATCACCACACATTAGCTAAAGCAGATCTATCCCCCAAGGTAAATTCCCGCGAGGCTGCAGAAGAGGTATAGTGCCCTCTGGGAAAGATGGGTGTCATGTCAGAACTTGTTGCGATTCTTTCCTGCTAGGAAAATGAAAGTTTTGAACACTTTGCTTTAGGTTATATTAGAGAGCAAAGTATCATTTTAATGTTAATTTCAGGATTTCCTTCTTGCGGTGTTACCTTTCCTTAGTCATCTTTTTTTTTTTTTTAATTTTACAAAGTTTATGCATTTCCTCTGGCCTGTCGGTGCGTTGATTCTTTAAGTACTATCTTGGTAGGCAAAGAAAATGTACCTCTATGCAGCTAATACTCAGAGCTGCCCTGTGCATCTTCCAGGAAAATCTTACAGCCTCCCCTTGGCTTCTGGTATTTTCTCATAAGGGCTAGATTTCCTTCCTTTCTCTCTCTCCCCCTCCCTCCCTCCTGGGTAGGGGATTCTGCTTAATGGTTTAATTTTAACTGTCAGCAAGTCATACGTTTTATGCAGATTTGTGTTCCGAAATTTGAAATGGGAATTTAAGCTGTAGCTACTCCCAGGCAATGCCAAATGATGACAATTTCCTCTCATTCCCAGATGAGAGGAAGCCATTCATACATGCGAGTTCATATTTACGCGGTGACAGGCAACCAAAGGTGCAGTCACACTTACTAATTGGATCTGACTCAGTCAAGAGAAATAGCTTTTCAAATACCCAGGAAGAAAGCATTTCAAGATAGAATATTGGATGGACATGAGGAAAGGAATGCTATTTGCAACAGTCACTGATTTCATTTTTACAAGGATACAGGTGTTTTAAAGAATCTGTCAACATTTCAGATGATGTAATGCTTATCAGTGCCCACAGTGCATATTTTTACATAAATGGCTGTGGGGATTCTGTAGTACCAAGAAGCGGGGTGGTGGTGGTAGAAGGACAGATCTTTCTTAAAGGCTTTTCGTGCTGCTGGAGATGAACTGCAGCAGAATTAAAGCACATATTTTAAAAGCTCAAAAAGCTTTGAATCTGAAGGCAGACGCTCTTAACTGACCCTTCCACCTGCCTGCACTTGGAATGTCATGTCCCTTGCAGTCTGTGGTGTATCAAACTGGCGATCCTTCCGTCTCTCTTCCTCTCAGCAAACCTGGTTTATTCTGAATGAGGTAGCTCTCTAGTACAGGAGTTAGCTCGGAGCTGTCACCTTGCTAGGTAAGCGCCTTTAAATGATTACAGAGCAATTTTTCACCCGTCCTCTCTTCACTGGCTCCTCTCCTCCCCGAAGAAATATAAATAAGATTTTTAAAACATAAAAGCCTGCAAATTTCAACCCAGATAGAGGAGGAAAAGGGAAAGACTTCACCCATGCATCCAATCCCCCCACACTCCGGTCAATACAAGAAATGAAATTCATCACAAACCGAAAGGCTCACCATTCGCGAAGCTCTGGAACAAGGAGAGAGCCAGTATCCACATGCCCCTGCTGCTCCCCGGCCTCCCGCGAGCGCCGCGCCGGCCTCGCCCCCCGCGCTCCGCCCGGCTCCGCTCGCTCTACACCCGCCCGGGGGCCGCCGCCCGCCCGCCGCCGCCGCCGCCGCCGCCGCTGCTGCCGAGCCGCCCGGGCACGCGGCGCGGCCGGGCTCCGGGGCGAGGGCTGCGCTCGCCGCGCACCGCGCTCCTGCACACCTGCTCCCGGGCGCCGCGCCCAACGCTGCGGCCAGAGCGGGCCGGCTGGGCTGCAGCCCAGGTGCGCCGTCAGCTCAGGGGGCCGCCGGCAGGTCGGCAGGTGGACGGAGCCGCAGACGCGGGCGTGAGCTCATCCCGGGCGCCCGGCGCCCCGACTGCGCAGCAAGCGGCCTCCGGTGCGTCGGCCCTCAGCCTCCGCATCCAGGCAGCAGGCGGGCGGGCAGGCTCATCTTTCCTCTCCTGCGGCCCGAATCACATTGATCCCTCGCTAACCTTCCCTGGCTGGGAGGCGGGCGGGCGGGCGGGCGAGGAGCGAACGGAGCGGAGGCGAGCGGGGACCCCCTCCCCTGCCTCTGGCCGCTGGGGCGCTCTGCAGTCTTAAAGCAGCAGCCGAGAAGTGGAACCGAACTGGAGGCAGGACCGGAGAGAGCGCAGGCACCTCACAGCCACGCACAGTCATCGGGATGCATTTCTTCGAGGTTTAAATAATCATTTCAACAGCCCATTATTTTTAGTTATTTTCTTGCCGGTTGCTAATAAGACTATGGCCAGGGGTGACTATTCCAGAAGGTTGCCAGATAAGCTGAGGTGACCAGGAAAGGGCAGCAGTTTTAATAAAATGTTCAGCTGGATTTAGCTTTCGTATTTACTGTCATAAAAGTCCAGTTCATTTGCCTAGAGAGAAATGCAACTTCCAAATCCTGCTGCTACTATAAAGATCTCTATGGTTTCACAGTCTAATTTTTAATTATCTCAAATACATGGTAGACTGCAAACATAGGCAATTCTAATTTTGCTCTCTGAATGGTGCAAAAAAAAAAAAAACCTGATTAAAATTGCTGATAATTTGAGTAATTCCAAACATATAACCCATCCACATTACTGTGAAAAGCCAATATGACAACATTTCCTGAATGTTCTGTATGGTCGTTGAAGTCATAATAATATCTAAATAATACCTTGGAAAAGCACATGCATACATACTCCATCACTTTTCAAAATAACTACCAACAGGGCTGGAATGCACCCAGTTAGGATCCAAGGTAGAATTTCTGGGGCAAGGCATGAAAGACTGAGGAGAAGCATTTAAGGGGGGAGGGAGGTCTCATGGGGAATAAGTTGGGTTTCCTGGGCACTGGGTACCTTGTGCCTAAGCTCCACGCGTCCCTCCAAATACAAACAGGAATTAAGCACACCTAGAACAGCTCACAAAATAACAGGAAAAGCAAATGGTGAGGCAGAAACAAAATGGTGTTTTACCGGAGTTGGGCACAAGATGGCCAGGCCCTGTGTATGAGGAAGGGCCAGCTGAGCCCACGACGCTGCATGCTCGCCATCGCTCTGCAGCTGCAGGTGGTCACGTGCTGCAGCCCACTCAGGACTGCCAGCCCAACCCTGCCCTACACACTCCCCAGTGTCCTCTGGCTTTGCACACCCAGGGTGCTCAGGCTCTGGGCTTTCCTAAACGCAGCCCAGGAAGGCAGGTAATGGGGTGATTTCTGTTCCTGCGTCCATCTGCTTCACCCATTCATCCAATTCACAAATTCTTAACTGCATACCAGCCACCTGTGAGGCTCCACTCGGCCTAAACTGTCAGGCACTCCAGCACGGGGGTCAGACACACTCAGGGCCAGAGTCCAGCTGGACCACTTACCCATTGCAGGGCTCGTGCACGTTACTTGTGCCTCATCCTCATACAGAATGGAAATTATCAAGGTTCCTGACGCGTATGGTTGTGAAGATCCGATGACATATTCCTAAGCATGTTGGTCACTGTGATAAAGGATGGCTATGGTTATTACTGAGTTTGGGATCAGGGCCTGTTACATAATTTGCGGGGTCTGGCGCAGAATGAAAATGGTGGTGGGGGGCTTCTTTTACAAAAAGGAAAAAGGCACCATTCAAGGTGCTAAAATATAAAGCTTTTCCCTTTCTTTCTCAGTCTCTCCCACCCTGTCGTGGTGTCTTTTTTATTTGCTATTTAATGTCATGCTCCCTTGGTCACAGGAATAGTCCAGGGTGACTGTGTGTGACTCAGGAAAGCACCAGTGGCCCACGTCCACCACCCTCCACTGGACCAAAGGCCGTGCCCCACCAGAGTTGGGAGGGGGAAGTCCATCCATCTCCCTTTCCTGAAGGCCACTGCCCCAGTGTGTGGTGGACAGGAGATCGCCAAGGGACTGCAATCTCCCTGCTGGGTGGCGCTTGTACCTGCATCAGAGGTGGCCCTGGTCAAGTCACTTGTGCAATATGCCATGGCTTGGCAGGCTGGGGGAGGGGCACCTTAAAAACCACGCTGATTCGAACCTCAGCACTCCCTGTGTGGTCTCAAGGCCCCACCTGTAGACTGAGGGCACCAGCAGAACCCAAGCCTGCTCTTCCAACATGACCCCGTCACCCCCCCCCATCCCATCAGAAAGCGGGAGCGACTGCAGGTTGGAGAGGTGGAGGCCAGTCAAGGCCCAGGGCACCACAGGAGGTGCCTGGAGGCTGGATGGTGTGGGAGCCGTAAGTACAGGGATAGAATTAATTTTAAAAACTAATAAAAATTTTATGATGGCAACACAGAGCATTTAACCCCAAGGGCAGACCTTTCTGGGAAGGGAGATCCCAGGGCAAGAGTATTTGTCACCAGCAAAGCCCACTGGGGCCCCCAGGGAAAAATAAGAGGGAATTTAGGAGACAAGGTCTCACCTCTTCTTTTGTGCTTAGTCTAGTTTCACTGGCCATTACGGTGCCGAGTGCAGAGGCGTCAGATTAGAGTTCCCGCCGTAGAACCGCTGCCAACAGCCCGACTTGGCAACTGCGCCCTATGGAGAAGCCCTGCGGAAAAGCCCTGCGCAGGGCACCTTAATTCAAAATGGCAGCAGTGGGCCATGTGCAGAGATGCTGCGCCCCGGCACTTGGCTGTGAGCAACACGCATGCGCCTCGCGGCAATGACGCCGACCCTCCCAGAAACCTGCAAAGCAGCCCCACCGTCGGGCTGTCGGGAAAGCATTTGCTCTAGAGCAAGCTGGCACCTCTCCATTCTCTGATTAAAGAATAAAACTTTCCTCTGCTTCTGAACCCAACTTGGTCTCCTTCTATTGTTGCGAGTGACACCAGGCAGAAGGACCCAACTCGAAAGGGTCTGTGACACATTGGTCTCAACTCCGTGAAGCCAACCCTCTGTGGTCTTCCATCTAATGCATCTCCTGCAGACTGAGTTGGTTAATGACCCAGAATGGGCCTAACCAAGCACCAAGCTCTCTTTTTGCAAATATTTTTAGAACATACTTCAGTATAAAAACATACTCACATCCCACGAAATTGTGAACTCCATGAGCTCAGATCCTGCATTTCTCCAGAAAGCTGTCCCCAAGGCTGGCACATGCACACACTCAGTGAGTACCCATGGAATGGAATGCAGAGCTCTGATGCAGGTAGACGGTGGAAACTGCTCTGTGATACATACACGTAAGTGCCTCATACACACCCACGACAATCTAGCTGAGCCTTCAAGTGCAGTTAAGATGTCCACATGCAAAGCAGAGTCAAGGAAAGGGGACATTCTACCCAAACAGACATCAGGGGAAACCAACTCTTTCAAATACACTGAGGTTTAATGTGTCTTGGTTGAAAACGTCTTTGGAACTTCCCCGGGTGAAACTTGAGACTGACTCCAGCATGCAGAGGGCTAGAGACAGAACACAGAGGCAGCCACCCCAGAAGGTAGGTGACAGGTGTAAAAAGCAAGGAAACTTACATAGGAGGCTTGTCTTGGGTCCATCTTTGCACTCACCCCCAGAATCTTAAGAGTTTATAACAAGAGAGGCCTTAATGGGGTTAAATCACGTATACAGTCAAGATGGTCTCAACACCTTGCTTTCTCAAGGTTGCATCCTTGAAGCGTCTCCTAGTACAAGAAGGCTATGAGATGGGAGGCTGGAGGGAAGGAGTCTCTGATTGCCTGGTTCCACCTTAAGGGTCAACCAACAGTGGGGTCCTCTTGAGGACCTCCTCCAACAATGTAATTCTTCTTTTTGGTACAGTATTCCTAATTAATGTAATCCCTGGCCTCCTGAAGATCAACATTTGACCTAAAACCATACTGTATAGAATTAGCCTCCCTCACCCCCCTCCCTCCTCCTACTGCTCTGGGTCAGCCTTCTTAGGAGAAGAGAGGTAAAGTTGTCGAAGAACCTACTTTTGTGCCCATTTGAATGATGCCAAATAAGAAGCAACCCTCATTTGGAGGGCATTATCATCCAAATTACATGGTCTGTTACTCCATTTCCTGTTGGATTAAGAAAAGAATTTCTGAAGTGGTAGCATCTGAGCCGTGTTCTAGAGGAGGGTTCGGGATGAGTAAGGAGGACATTCTGGTGGAGAGATCAATAGTGGCCAAATAAGGAAGGCTCACTCCTTTCTGATACATGGAGTTAATTCTGACCAAGAAGATAGGTAGTCGCCCACATGGGAGCTATGTTAGTGTCCTTAGGTGGCTGAAATGAGTACCACAAACTGGATGACTTACAACAAAAAGGCACTGTCTCAGTTCTGGAGGACAGAAGTCCAAAATCAAGGTGTTGGCAGGGCTACACTTCTGAACCTTATAGGGGAGAATCCTTCTAGCTTCTGATGGTGGCCAGCAATCCTTAGAGTTCCCTGGCTTGTAGATATAACTCTCCAGTCCCTGTCTTCACATGGACTTCTCCCTCTTGTGTCTCTGAGTCTCTTCCTCTCTTTCCGTCTTTTTATAAGGACACCAGTCATTCTCAGTGAGGGATTCACCCTAATCCAGTGTGACCTCATCTTAACTGATTACGTCTGCAACTTGCAATAAGCCTACTTCCAAATAAGGTCACATCTGAGATACTGGGGGTTAAGATTTCAATATCATTTGGAAGAGACACAATTCAACCTATAACAGGACCCAAAATCAAAAGACAAGAGGTGTGAGATGCGTTTCCTAAGAGAAGGAACATGGACTCAGATGGGGACCCCAGGGTCTTGCCCCACCTCTCACTTTCTCCCAAGGCCCATTTGTGGTGCGTGTGCCAGAGAAGAAGTTCAGACTTCATCGTGGAGTCTCAGTTTCTCCCCTTGAAAACTGAAATAATCATGCCTGCTCTTCTTATCTTAAAGGACTGTTGTGATGATCAAATGAGATATGGGAATTGGCTTAGATAAAGATTACACAGAGAACAGCTACATAGAATCATTACTGTCTACAACTGGACCTGCAGAAACATTTTGAGTAAATTTATTACTTGATAAAGCCTCCTTCTGGCCGCTGGTGCTTTGATTAAATTGAAATCAGGCACTATTACACCTCTGGTCTCAGAGCTGCAAAGGGCAGAGACGCGTGAGAGTGTCAGCAGAGGCCCATCCATTTCTTCTTCCAGCAAACTAGTGGAGACCTTCAGCAAATATTTGGAGCATGCCTGCTACCTCCAAGTTGCTCTCATATTTCCTGGGAGCTTATAGGTGAATAAGCATGGGCCAGGAAGGTCTCTGAGTACTGTTAGGGAACCTCTAGGCTGCTTGAAATGTTCTCTGTCTGACTCTGTCAGGGTGGAAGTTACACGAACACATGCACATATAAAAATTCATCAAGCTGTACATTTAAGTTTAGAGCACTATACACAATTGACCATATGTAAAAAAAAAATGACTATAACACAGTCCCTACTAATCTCACAGTTTAGTGGGGGATTCAGATAATAGTTAAAATAATTTGATCAGATAAACTCTATAATTGGGACTTTATAATTGGTACACCTAACTCAGCCAACTGGCGTGTGTGTGTGTGTGTGTGCATGTGTGTGTGTGTGTGCGCACACGTATTTGTATGTCTTTGGTGAGGGCAGGTGTAGCAGGAAATGGGACAGAAATGGAAGGACCAGTACAATGAGGTGTTTGGACTTTGTCCTGAAGGCGAGAGGAAGTGATGTGGGTAAGCAGGAAATGACATGATCCAATCTGTTTTGGAAACATTCCATGCTAGGGACACAGTGGAGAATAACCTGAGGCTTTCCAGAAGGACACAGGGAGACCATTAGAAAATTAGCCTGAGTCCAGAGCGGAATGATTAAGACCTGGGGAAAGCCATGGTCCTGGGATGAAGACACTTGTATCTTAGAATATCAGGAGATATTTAAAAGGTGAGATGATCAGATTTAGAAATCCTACTAATAGTGATGACAGTTGCTGTCACTATCGATGTGGTGGTTCTTTAGCTTGTCAGCACTGGTGAGTCCAGTTCTATGCCAGGTGCTGTACATGCGTATGGAATTCAATTCTTGTCTGTGAGACAAGGGCTGTTACTGTCCTTTCCATTCTTCAGATGGGGACACCTCAGCTCAGAGAGACCCAGAAGCTTGCGCTGTAGCCCCGCCCATCAGAGACAGAACTTGGCCTGAATCAAAGCTCAACACTTGTAGGTCTGGTAAGGATAGGTCTCCTCTAAACTTGGGTGAGATAGGGAAAGGGTGGTGAGAGATAGGCAGGAAGAGGTGAGAGACAGGCAGGATGTGGTGAGAGATAAGCAGGAAGTGGTGAGAGATAAGCAGGAAGTGGTGAGAGATAAGCAGGAAGTGGTGAGAGATAAGCAGGAAGTGATGGGAGATGGGCAGGATGTGGTGAGAGAGAGAGAGAAACTGAGAGAGAGAGAGAAAGGAGGTGATGAGAGATAGGAAGTGGTAAGAGACAGGAGGTGGCAAGAGATAGGAAGGAGGTGGTGAGAGGTAGGGAGGACGCCAAGGTGACTCCCAGGGGCACCTGTGATGGCTGTGTGGACAGAGGAGCGACTGACCAAAAACAGAGACACCATCATCTCTCAGAGGCTTTTCACGTTCCACCCACTTCTACCCCCCACACCCACAGTCTATAAAGCAGTCAGCACGATCTTTTAATACACACACACACACACACACACACACACATATACACATAGATCACAGGAAGCCCTGTTCAAAACTCTCCACTGCCCTCTGATCTTTCACAGCATAAAATCCAAAGTCCCCACCATGGCCATAGGTGGGCGCTCCCACCACCACCACCCTGTCGGGCGGGTCTCCTGCTATGTTCCTAGTCACATACTCAATACTGGCTTCCTTGATTTCCCCTGAACACAGCCAGCACATTCCCACCCTCCACCTAAAACACTTTTCCCTCCGATGCCCCCATGGCTCGCTCCTCCTGCCTTTGCCCCCGCATCCAAAGCCTTCTCAGAGAGACATTTCCTGACGACCCTGCACAGCCAGAGCGTTTCTACCCTGCTGCTGTTTGGCCTCTGAGCTTCCTTTCTCCGTACACACACACGTACTTACTAACTGGCTCGCCCAGCTCTGTGGAAGCTGGGACTGTGGCACTCACCACACTCACAGCAATGCTTAGCACATTGTAAGTGCTCAGTGAATATCTGCTGAATGAAAAAGAAAGACTGGGTTTCCAAGACAAATGTCATAGGAGGCAAAATCTCACGGACTCTCAGCGCGTCTCCTCCATTTCACCTCCTGGGAGGCTACAGAACAGGAATAGCCAAAAGGACACCCAGATGGAGCAGGACAAACAACCTTCGTACATGTCAACCCCAACATGCATAGACATTTCATCCAAATAAATATTTCTTTACTCACCACCGTGCAGACGGCTTGCTAATAGGCATGCTAACCAGTTATTTTTCCAAGCGAAGACAGTTACCGAGTCTGGGGATTTGGATTGTAAGAGAAGGTCGAGGCGGGGTTTGCATCAAATACGTTTTAGAAGCAGACAACACTTCAAAGGGAAACGTAGGCCTGTATGGAGAGCGCTAATCAAGGGAGCCCATTGGGATTGGCGGCCTGGAGGGGCTGGCAGGAGAGGGGGGATGGGAGAGCAGGACTCCAGATCCTGCAGGGACCCAGGCTTACCCCCTGCAGGTCAGCCCAGGGGGCCTAAAACCAGGAGTGGCAAAACCGGCCCTCTCTTGAAAGACTAGTGTTCACACCAAATTCCTGGAGATGTGAGAAGTCCAGGTACTTTGCACATCGTTACAGAAGGTGCCTCAGCTCTGAATATGGGGAAGAAATTCTTCTGGATCTAGCACAGGGCTTTGGTGTCATGGGACATGACCCCGTGTGGTCCTGAGGGAAGACATAGAGGAAGCAGCCCAGGGTCATTGGGTGATGACCCCGGAGTCCCCAGACACAGCTCAGCCCTGTGGCCTCATGGGCTGGGCACCAGACACCACTGGAAGGAGATAAAATGGCTGAGGGGCCCAATCATTACTGGGGGGATAGTGGACAGGGAGAAACGGACCAAAACATCAGAGGGAAAGGCCGGGGGGACAAGGCTGTGTGCCCAGGTGGATGTAGGTGTGGAGCACTGTGGTGCAGACGGGGACTGTGGAGTCAGGCCCCGGCACATCCTCGGACCTGTGTGACCCTGGGAGGGGCTTAGCCTCTGGCCTCAAAAGACTGCTCTATTAACCCTGCCTATGTCACAGGGCCACAGTGACGATTAGATGAGGCAGACTTGTAAAGTGCCTAAAAAAGTGCACGCTTTGAACAGCAAAATGTCACAAAAAATGGCGGAGGACAAGCGAGGGCTGGGTTGACGACACAGGCAGGACAGGTAAAGGCCTAATGTCAATGAAAGCCTGAACACGTACAACGGATAACAAAAAGGCAATCAAGCCAGTAGAAAAATGGGCTCAGGATTTGAATTTGACAGCTCACAGAAGAAGAGAACGCAGCCAGTTAACCTGAGTGGTTGCTCGATCACATTAATAGGCAATAAAATGTACGTTTAAGTAACAACTGGGTATTGCTTCTCACCACCAAATTGAAAGGCATTAAGAGAAGTGGAGATGCTAACGTTGGAAGGATGCAGGGCGAAAGGGCACTTTCAGACATTGCTGGTGGCAGTGTGATGCTTTTGTAGCTTTATTTTTAAAAGATTCTGACAGTATGTATTTAAAAAAAGAAACAAAATGAAAAAATACACTTACCCTTCCACTTAGCAATCCTACTTTTGGGAATCTCTCCCACTGAGGTAAAAAATAAGCAGTACTTAAAGCTATTTGTACAATGCTATCCACGGTAGCATTGTTTGCTGAAACAACAGATAGGAAAAGAAAAAAAAAGAAGAAAGAAAATCATCTGTGTGCCCATCAATGAGGGATATTGAATAAATTTTAAAACGTGAAAGTATCGCAACATTAGGCAAAAGAATCAGTGATGTGAGGACATTTCCAGCATATTTAATTGAGAAAAGCAAGATGCAGAGGACTATATAAAATGCCTCATTTTTGTAAAACAAATAGTAAGAGAAACCCTCTCTCTGTGTGTGCATGTGTGTGTGAGCAATCTTTGCAAGGGTGGAAAAAATGTTGACACCAATACAAACGTTTGTTACGGATTGGGCTGAGGTGGGGATAGTGGGAGAAAGAAAGGAGAAAATAACTCAAAGAAAATAAGAAAGGGTTGATTCAGAAAAAACAGCATGTATAATATGAGCTCATGTACGTAGACTATCAATGTCAAAATGAAAATGGTAATTATCTACGCAGTGGAATGTCTGCTTTTTACTTGTTTATTTTCCTTTACTGTGTTGTTTGATCCTTTTTATTTTCTTGATGACTATCTAAAATGAAATTAAAAGACAGTAATAAAATAACGTAAAGGATCTTAGGAAGCCTGACAGGGTCTGAGTACCACAATACCACAGAGAGCCTACTGGTGCATGTGCTCACCCTAGAGGGCAGTGTTCTCTCATCTCCTTCTCTCCTGACCTTTCTGGTCCTTCCTCGCTGCACCCCAGGTGGGAACCCACTTTCCTCCACAACTGTGGACTCAAGGGCCTATTTTTCCATATTGTTGGTTACTTCTCCTTCTTGTCCACTTCTTCAGAGAGCCCCACCGGATGTGAGACTTATGCTCCGTCTGCTACACCCATTGCACTGAAGATGTATTGGATGAGAGCCCATTTTGACCTTTTCTCAGCATAAAAATCCCTAAAGAAGTAAAATCCCTCATCATGTTCACTTCCCCACTCTCCTGAAGAGAGCTGAGCCGTGGGGTAGGAGAGGGGTCAGAAGCCAAACCCAGAGGAGGTGACAGAAAAAAGGGGCTGTGCCCAGGGCTTCAAGGTGCAAGCTGTCTCAGAGGTGAAGGGTCAGGGGAATGGGAGGGAGACTGGGTGGTTAGAGAAGAAAGAGCGCAGAGTGTTCATGGAGACCTATGGTGGGGGAAGAAGATGGAATAAGAGGAAAGATAAGGCCAGATTCAAGTCCACTTGGAAATCTTGCTTGAGATCAACCGTGCAACCTTGGCTTCCCCTTCTGTGCCACAGTTCAGTTCTTTGCGTTGCAGAAACATCACATGCACTAGGGTGGCAGAGGACTGGTTCTCTTAACCCAGGAAAGCCCAAGGGAGCAACCTAGCAAAACCCAGTCCATGAAACAGGCAGTGACATCTCTATCCATACCAATTTGTATATGATTTTATCAAATTTTAAGAAAAGTTTTGGAGAACAAGTCCCAACATTTTAACTTTGACTTTGCCGCTTGTCTAAGTACAGTAATGGATATTATTCCAGGAGTGAGTATGAAGTAATTAAAAATAAATAATATTTGATGAGCAGAGTTATCAATAACCTTTGTTACGTATGACAAAGGTAACCCATTCAATCTTCAGTAGGTCCTTTCCAAAGTAGGTGAAAATCCTCAGAATATGATCTAAAACTAGGACATTTACTCATTCATTTAACAAATATTTATTGAGCTCCTGCTACGGGCTAGGAATGTGAGCATATGGGGTACATTAGTGAACAATATAGAACCACTTCTCTCGTGGAGCTGACAGTCAGCATTATGCCCATCAGAGGGAAACTACTCACTCTAGTTTGTTTCTGAGAGCAACTCAAGGAAGAGAAGGCATTCAATCCTAACTGATTTGTATCCTGGTGTTGTCTTTGAGAGTTCTCTTCTCACGCAATTTACTATCATGGGAAATACCAGCCACAAACATGTATGCAAAGATGCAAGTGGATGGATGATCATTAAAATGATGTTTGCAACAGCAAACTGGAAGTAAATAACCATAATATCCATTATTGGGGCCAGTTAAATAAATAATGGTGCTCCGAGATAATGGACTGCTATGCAGCCATTAAAAAGATGAGGCAGCTTTAAAGCTCCTAGGACAAGAACCCCAGGATGTTTTGAAATGAAAGAAGTAGGGTTGGGGAAATGGTGGGTACTGGGTGTGCCCACTTATGTAATGAAGTGTGTGTACATTTACATGTTTATACATGCATAGACAACTCATGGAGAAAGGTAAGAAGCTATTATGCAAGGTCACATCTCAGAAGGGGGACTTGGAGTAGGGCATGGGAAGGGTACAAAATTTCATTAAATAGTCTTTCCTATCAAATAGATGTTTGGTTACTACTTTTATTTCATTTTACTATGCATACGTGCACTTTTTCACTTAAAAGTCATTAGCATAAAAAAGATATTAATGAGCTTTAAGAAATTCTTATCTATAGTTCTGTCCAGTATGTCGGAGCCAGTATCTGCCACTGGCCACATGTGGCTATTTATAGTTAAAGGTGAATTAAAAGAAGTGCTTCCATTATTGCAGAAGTTACATTGGACAGTGCTGGATGCTCTTCATGAACCTAGAGCCAGAGAACTTTTCTGGACATATCTAAGTCTTCACTCTTCACAGTAGAGTTGACGAAAAACAAACAAACAAACAAACAAAAAACCAATACAGAACAGATTTTGCATACCTAACAAGATAGGCATTTCCTTAAATTTAACGTATGTCTCTCCCTCTCTCCCCGCCTCATTAACCAGAAGGAAAGTGAGAAACTCATCCCTTCAAAAGTCTACAGTGTCATGACTTAAGACTCTAAGTTAGTTTGCATATATTTTAAGTATTATTACAATGCCTGTGTACTTTTGCCCCATGGAAACCTAAATTAATGTTTATTGATGCTATTTGAAAACATAAAGTAATAAAAAAAACTAACAAGCCAAAAATCATCTGATCTTTTTATTACTGTATAAATACTGGTGCCTCCTCACTTTTTCGAAAGAACAAGAATCCCTCATTCTCTAACTTGCTCAGGTTTCTGAGGTCTCTCTCCACTCCAGGAAGCCACAGTGCTAATCCCAGCTGAGAGTGAAGCTCGAGTAACTACAGATCCCTAAGGGTTGTGAGCAGTATATTTGGTTCAATAAACTACAAAGAGCCAATGAATCAGCTAGGGATTCCCCATCCATTTGTACTCTGAAATTTTCATTTGTGTTTCTTAATCAGTCCAGTATCAATTTAAATCTCCAACACGCAAACTGGGGTTTTGGTCAATCAAACGCCAAGGAAGTCAACTTTAAGACTTGGTAAGGCTTCTTTCAATGAGTGTAAGATAAAATGCAAAATTATTTCTTATCATTGTCTCTTAGAGTGAAAATAGCTGATTCTAAAATTCTCTCCTCTGTGGATGGAGCCACCTTACTGCTAGCTAATAGGACCTCAGAGCATCATGTGGCTGAAGACTTGCCCTCCTGAGAGCTCTCTGTGGAGGACACTTTGTTGATTATAGTATCTTCCACACAGAGCCCTGCACCCAGCCATCCCTAAGATGGGGGTTTCCATAATCAACCACTAGAAGAAGAAGTTTGGATGAATATAACATGCTCTTTCACTCAATTTCTTTTTTCTATCTTTGGACTTCCCTGAAGAAACTGCAGTGACCTGTCATAGAGGAGAAAACAGAACCTGCAGAGAAAGTGCAAAGCTTTGTATTTATCTGCAAGCAGATATTCAGAATGACCTTCTTGCTACCACGAGAGGAATATAAATCTCCCAACACTACAGGCTCTCCCTTTTCTTATTCACAGAATTATTCACAGAATCGTGTGAGTCGGCTTATAACAGAAACCTGATCTGAACTCACCATGCAGGGAGGTAAAAATGGGGCCTGGTCCAGCTTACAAAGAATATCCTTCAATTTAGGAGGAACAAAATAGTAAAACATGATAGAATCAGTTTTATTTTTCTCTTTATCCACCAAAGCACTTTGAATATCAATTATATAAATAAGTATTGAAAAATCTATAACAGTCAACCATTATCCAGTCCATTCCTATGGGTCATTTTTAAGTAAACATAGCAGAGGGTTCACTAACACGATAACCCTGATAGATAATGATGTGTTCTTCATCAATGAAATTTATCCAACAAAGTTGTCTTTTCATGAACAAAAGGAACTTACTCAAATAAAGGGTAACATTTTCACTTTAGAGTCAGAAAGATGAGGGTTAGAGTTCATTCCTTTACTTACTAGTAATGGGACCTTGAGCAACTCACTCTATCTCTCAAGGTCTCAGTTTTCACATCAGCAAAATTGGAATATCAACAGATCATAACCTGTAAGGTTCTTACGAAGTTTAAACAAAGCATCATCTCTGCTCAGAACTGTGCCTGGTACATCACCAACGCTCAATGCCAATGATTTATTATGTCCTGTCTTCTTAAGGAATACATGTGGAGCATAATAGAATTTTTCATGATGACTGAAGCCCATCATTATGAACATCACGGTGTAGGGCAGAGACCTGCTTGTCCCTATACCTAGTGTTCCTGTTGTTTGGTGTATGGGACCACTTTCTGGCATATCCTTCCCCACCCCCCTATATCAGTCTGCTATGAGCCAGGAATCCAGGTGACCAAATAAGTTACTATTCTGCTTAAGACAAGTGTAAATGGGTTAACAGCAGTGATTCTCAGGTTAGAATCCCCCGGGGAGATTGAACTGAAGTGGAGTCAAGGCTTTGGCATTTCATAAATTCTCCAGATGATTCCAACAGGCAGGTGGGTGGTAACCACTGCTGTCAGGGGCTCTTCCCTCATCCTCTGTTAGTGGTCCAGGGAGCAGAGTAGTAACCAAGCTGCTGCAAGTGTATTGGAAGGGGAGGTTCAGGATGTCCTTTCCAGTTGAAGAGTCAAGGTCACAGAATGCTTTACAAATCCAAAGACTACCCCACCCCCCAAAGGAAGGCAAAGAGGCACCGAGGCGAACTCATTCCTTCAACCAGTGTTAAATGAGGTTACTGTGTTCCAGGCCTGGTGCTAGACACATGGGGTATGTTAGTGAATAAGACAGACATGGCCCCCAATCCCCTGCCTGCACAGAGGGATGAGAAGAAGGCCGATGTGCATCAAAGAAAAACATGTGATGTTGTTCTAATCAACACGACAACTGTCTTGAAAAGGGCATAATGGAAGCACACATGTATGTTAGAGTTAAATGGAGACCAAGCTTCATCTACTATCATGGGAAGTTAATAAATCATGACTAAAACTGGAATTTTTTAAAAAAGGTTGTATACAAGCATGTTATTTATAAACAAACTGATCATTTTTTAAGACAATTAAAAAGCATTGAAAGTGATTTTCTCTAGGGCAAAGGAAAGAGAGAATGGGATGCTGTTTCTGTAGTAAACCTTGTAAACTATATGACTCTTCAAATTAAGTACACATATAAGTCTGAGAAAAAAATTAAAACAGGAATATCTAAAATCTAAACAAAAATGAACTAATAGTAACATATAAAGAAACACTTCTGGAATGTTGGCATGTTGAGCTACCAGGACCCTCTCTCAAGTGAAACAACCATAAAATTGGCCAAAAAAAATTTTTTTTTAAATTGAGTCTCTGGAAATTGTTCTAAAAGCATACAGCAAATGGAGAAATATTTATTCCAGAAAATATACTAAATCTCAGTAAGAACAGTGAGTGTCTGTAACATCTGAGCCATAACATGCTCCCTCTCCACCCCACTCCCACCTCAGCATGATAGAAGCTCTACTCCAGGCAGGTACAACCAAAAACACGAGGATCCCACTCCCCTCGGTCCCCACCCAAAAGCTACAGTTTCTCCCCAGGGCAAGGAAGCCACCACCACTTCTCATTCCTTTTCCCCTAGCTCTATGTATCAGAAGTTCTATTCCAGGCAAGCATGGCCAAGATGTCTGGGCCTCCCTCCTCCACGCAGCCCCCACTCATAGGATGAAAGTTCTACCCCTGCCTGGTGCAGCAGGCTGAGAATACTGGGTCCTGACTGCCTGCCCTAACCCCAGCTCACTTTTTGGGTGGAGATTCCACACCAGGAGAAGCAAGCTGAGAATACCTGAGGCTACCACTCTTGCCCCACACACCACTCATAATTAAAGGGCTTCACTCCAAGATAAGCAGGCCACTGTTCCAGAGCAGTATCACAGAAGCTCTTCCCAGGGGTAGAGACAGGTTGTAAAAACAGAAAGCTCTGTAAATATCCCTCAGGTGACTTACTTCCTTTGGAACAGAGTATAGGAAAGTTCAAGCCACAGGGCACTGTCAAAAACAATGGAGATTCCATTGGTGCACAATTAAGAGGAGCGTGGAACTAATAGCTTCATGATAGCAATGAGTGAAATAGGAGACAAGCTAGAAGTTTAACAGAGAAAAACCACAGAAAGAGTGTCAGGAAGAGTCATCCTAGAGTCAGAGCAAGCCCCAAAGACTGGCTTCAGATAACTCCCCTGCAAAGGGGTCTGACTTTAATTGGATCAGACTGTGGAGTACTTTATGCCCCAGAATGTTGTTAAAAATAATGGAGCAATCAGCTTGCAGTTAGTGGAGGTTAACAGCTGGGTGTGGTACCAACAGAGGCAGAGCATCCAGAAACTCAGCAGGGAAAGCAAAGAAAGAGATGGACGGCAACAGCCTGGCCAAAACCACTGTCATGCCCTAGGTGACTTCGTGCATACCCAAGGGAGCAACATCAAAGGTGGCACACTGCAGAGAACATGGACGTCACTGACCTGGCTTAGCGGAGTCACTGAACAGATAAGAAGTCAAACACCAGCAAGCTTTAGAGGAGTGGGGGAGGGGAGTTAGTATCCAGAGTTGCTGAAATGTCCAACAAACAAACAAGCAAAATTAATACACATGCAAAGAAACAAGAAAGAGTGATGCATACACAGAAAAACTACACAAAACAAAATAAAGCAAAAAATAAAACCCAGGCAGCAGAAACTGCCTTTGACAGACACATATTTAGAGTTTAGCAGATAAAGACTTGAAAACAGCTTTTATAAAAGATGTTCATCAGGATGCCATGCTTAAAGAATTAAAGAATGGTGTAACAATGTCTCACCAAATAGAGAATATTAACAGAGAGACAGAAATTATAAAAACTAACCAAGTGGGAATTCTCGAGTTGAAAAGTACAACAACCAAAAGGAAAAATTCACTAAGGGGCTCAACAGTAGGCATGAGTTGGCAGAACAAATCATCCACGAACTTGAACGCAGGTCAATAGAGACTATGCAATTTGAGGAACAGAGAGAAAAAAGAAAGACAAAAATGAACAGAACCTCAGTAAATATGGGAGATCATAAAGCACACCAACATAAGGGTAACGGGTGCATCAGAAGAGCAGAGAAAGCACAAAGAACGCTTTGTAAAGATAGCCGAAAACTGCACCAATTTGGTAAAAGTCTGCAATCTAGGTATTTAAGAAGCTCAATGAACTCCAAGTCAGATAAATCCAAGAGATTCAAACCCAGACCCACTTTGGACAAAATGTTGAGTGCCAAAGACAAAGAGAAACTTTGAAAGCAGCAAGAGAAAAACAAGTTAACACATACAAGGGAACCCTAACAATATGAACAGCTGACTTTTCATTAGAAACGATGGAAGCCAAAGCAGTGGGATGACATATTCAAAATGCTAAAAACAAACATACAAACAAAAAGAATCTGTAAACCAAGGCAAGAACCTTATATTTAGGAAGGTTATTTTTCCAAAGGGCAAGTGATATTAATGATATTCCAAGAAATAAAAAACTAAGCAAATTCATTGATAGCAGACCTACCATAGAAGAAATAATAAAGGAATGTATTCAGCCTGAATACAATTTACACCAGACAGTAATTCCAATTTACACAAAGAAATAAGGAGTGCCAATAAATGAAATCTTATAATTAATTGTAAAAGAGAGTTTAATTGCATATTTACTCTCCTTTCTCCTCTTAACTGTTTTAAAAATCAATTGCTTAAAATAATACATATGTAATTGTATTATTGGTTCTATAAACTACAGAATATAATATATTTGACAGTAAAGGGGGCAGATGGGAACAAAATTATATTGGAGGAAGAAAATGACACAAGATGGTAATTCAAATCAACAGAAGAAAAGAGAATCAGAAATAATAAATAAGAAGATTAATTTAACAAGCTTACAATTATAGAAAAATAGGAGGAAGGAATGGAATTACACAGGAGTAACATTTCTATAATCTCATTTGAATTACTTTAATATAAATCTAGAAGACATTCTGATAAGAAGATTGTAAACTCTAGAGCAATCACTAGGAAAAAAAATCACTAGGAAAAAAAACCTATAAAAATATAGTGAAAAATCATTAAATAAATTAAAATGCCACCTTAGAAAATATTCACTTAATTCAAAAGACAGCAAAAAAGACATGACACGTATAGAAAACAAAAAGTAAAAGGGCAGACAAATCCATCCATATCAATTATAACATTAAATGTGAATGAATTAAACAGTCTAACCAAAAGCAGAGATTGTTGGACTAGACAAAACAAAACCAAGATCCAACTACATGGTAACTACAGAAGACACACTTTAAGTTCAAAGGTGTAAAGAGATTGAAAGTAAAAGGGTGGAAAACAATCTACAGCAATCATAAAAGAAACTGGAGCAGTTGTGTAAGTATCAGATGAAATAGACTTTAAAGCAAAAAAATGTTTCTAGACAAAAAGAGGGGAAGTTTGTAATGATAAAACATCAATTCTTCATAGGATATAACAGTTATAAACATATATGCTCTAACATCAGAGCCCCAAAATAGGCGAAACAAAAACTGACAGAATGGAAGAAAGGAATAGACAATACAGAAATAATTATTGAATATCTCATTTTTAATAATGGATACAAGAACCAGGCAGAAGGCCATTGAAGAGGGCTTGAACAACACCATAAATCAGTTAGACCTAACAGACATCTCCGAAACACTACACCCGACAAGAGCAGGTTATATGTTCTTCTCAAGTGCACATGGAACATTCTCCACATAGACCATCTGTTGGGCCATATAACAAGCCTAAACAAATTGAAATCATACAAATGATGCTTTGACCACAATGGAAAAAAATTAATAACCAATAACTGAGAGACATTTAGGAAACTCGCAAATATTTGGAAATTAAACAACATGATCCTAAACTATCAATGGGTTAAAGAAGAAATAAAAAGGGAAATCAGAAAATATTTTGAGATGGTTGAAAATGAAATACAAAATTTATGGAATGCAGATTAAGTGACACTTAGAGGAAATCTTATAGCTGCAAATAAATGCCTGTATTTAAAAATAAGACAGATCTCAAATCAATGACCTAGCCATCTACCTTAAGACACTGGGGAAGAAAAACATCAGACTAAACCTAAGCAAGCAGATGGAAAGAGATGTTAAAGAGTAGAGCAGAAATTAATGAAATAGAAAATAGCAAAACAATAGATAAAATCAACAAAAACTTCTTTGAACAGATTAACAAAATTAACAATCCTTTATTTAGATTGACTAAGAAAAAAGAGAGGCGATTCAAATTACTAAAGTTAGAAAATAAACATGAGCGATTCCTATTGATCTACTAAAAAGTATTATACAGACATACTATGAAAAAATGTATGCCAGTAAATTATATAACTTAGCTGAAATGGATAAATTCTTAGAAAAACACAAACTCCTGAAACTGACTCAAAAAGAAACAGAAAATCTGAATAGACCTGAAATAAGTAAAGAGATTGAATTAGCAATCAAAACCCACCCACCCAAAAAATGTTCAGGGCCAGATGGCTTCACTGGTGAATTCTTCCAAACATTTAAAAATAATTAATACCGGGCTTCCCTGGTGGCACAGTGGTTAAGAATCCACCTGCCAATGCAGGGGACATGGGTTTGAGCCCTGGTCCGGGAAGATCCCACATGCCGCAGAGCAGCTAAGCCTGTGCGCCACAACTACTGAGTCTGCGCTCTGGAGCCTGTGAGCCACAACTACTGAAGCCCGCGCGCCTAGAGCCCATGCTCTGCAACAAGAGAAGCCACCACAATGAGAAGCCCGAGCACCGCAACAAAGAGTAGCCCCCGCTCACCACAACTAGAGAAAGCCTGTGTGCAGCAACGAAGACCAACACAGCCAAAAATCAATCAATAAATAAATGTGTAAAAAAAAAAAATAATTAATACCATTTTTTCATAAACTTCCAAAAATTAGAAGTGGAGAGAACATCTCCCAGTTCATTACATTAGGCCAATATTCACCTGATACTAAAACCAGACAAAGACATCATGAGAAAACTATAGACCAATATCACTTATTAATATAGATACAAAAATCTCCATCTACATGCTAGAAAATGAATCTAGCAACCTAAAAAAGGATTGTATATCATGAACAAATTGCACTTATGCCAGGATGCAAGATTGGTTTAATATCTGAAAATCAATTAATGTAACCCATGTCAATAGAATAAAAGACAAAAAACAGGATCATCTCAAAAAATGCAGAGAAAGCATTTGACAGAATTCAGCACTCTTTTGTAATAAAAGCACTCAGTAAACTAGGAACAGAAGGAAACTTTCTCAGTCTGATAAAGGGCATCTACAAAAAACCCACAGCTAACATCATAATGGTGAAAGACTGAATACTTTCCCCCCAACATCAGGAATGTGGCAAGGAACTTTGCTCTCACCATTTCTATTCAATGTTGTACTGGAAGTTCTATCCAGTCAGTTGGGCAAGAAAAGAAATTAAAGTCATCCAGACAGGAAAGATAGAAACAAAACTACCTCTATTTGCAAATGACACAATCTTGTATATATAAAATCCTGAGGAATTCACCAAAAAACTATTAGAACAATTGAACAATTTGAGCAAGGATGCAGGGTACAAGGTCAATATATACAAAGCAATTGTAGCTCTATACAATTTCAATAAGCAACCTGAATATGAAATTAAGAAAACAATTCCATTTATAACAGCATCAAAAATAATAAAATACTGGGAAACATATTTAACAAAAGAAATGAAAAATGTGCATTCTGGAAACTATGAAACGTTGCAAAAAAGTAAAGAAGAAAATTAAATGAAAAAAATCTCAAGTTTATAGATTAAAAGACAATATTGATATTTTTTGTTTTTGTAGAAAAACTATGGAATATTTCCTTAGTGACATATTTTTATGAGTAACACATGAGATAAAGAAATTTTTTAAAATTTCACTCAATACTTTTATTGTTTTCCTTTCAGTTTTACTGAGATATAATTGACATACAGCTCTGTACAAGTTGAAGGTGGCATAATGATCTGACTTGTGTACGTCATGACTTGATGACCACAGTAAGTTTAGTGAACATCCATCACCTCACATATTAGACAAAATAAAAGAAAAGGAAAATCATTTTCCTGGGATGAGCGCTCTAAGGATTTACTCTCAACAATTTTCATATATAACATACAGCAGTGTTACTTATATTTTTCATGTTGTACATTACAACCTTAGTACTTATTTACCTTATAATTGGAAGCTTGTACCTTTTGACCACCTTCATCCAGTTCCCCCTCCCCGTAACTCCTGCCTCTGGTGACCACAAATCTGACCTCTTTTTCTGAGTTTGTTTGTTTTGAAGTATAATTGAGCTACAACTACATGTTAGTTCCTGGTGTACAATAACAGTGTTTCGATATTTCTGTACATTTTTAAATGATCAACATGGTAAGTCTAGTTACCATCTGTCATCATATAAAGACATTATTACTGACTATATTCCCCATGCTGTACATTTCATACCCGTGACTCATTTATTTTGTAACAGTTAAGCTTGAACTTCTTAATCTCCTTCAACTATTTCTCTCATCTGCCTTCCCTTCCTTCTGGCAACCCTCTTTGGTCTCTGTTTTGTTATGTTTGTGGATTTGTTGTAGTTTTTAGATTCCACATATAAGTAAAATCATACAGTATTTGTCTTTCTCTGACTTATTTTACTGAGCATAATATCCTCTAGGTCCATCCATGTTGCTGCAAATGTCAGAATTTCATTTATTTATGGCTAATATGCCATTATATATATATATATATATATATATTATATATATATACCACATCCCCTTTATCCATTCAGCTATTGTTGGGCGCTTAGGTTGCTTCCATGTCATGGCAATTGTAAATAATGCTGCAGTGAACATAGGGGTATATATATATATTTCTAATTAGTGTTTTTGTTTACTTCTGATAAATATCCAGAAGTGGGATTACTGAATTGTATGGTAGCTCTATTTTTAATATTTTGAAGCACCTCCATACTGTTTTCCATAGGGGCTGCATCAATTTACATTTCCACCAACACTGTACAAGGGTTCCCTTTTGCCACATCCTCGCCAACATTTGTTATTTGTTGCCTTTTTGATAACCTCAATTCTGACAGGTGTGAGGTAGTATCTCATTGTGGTTTTGATTTGCATTTCTCTGATGATTAGTGATGCTGAGCATCTTTTCATGTGCCTGTTGGCCACATGTATGTCTTTAGAAAATTGTCTATTCAGACCCTCTGCCCGTTTTTCAATTGTGTTGTCTGTTTTTTTGATGTTGAGTTGTATAAGTTCTTTGTATATTTTGGATATTAACCCCTTATTGGATATGTCATTTGCAAATATGTTCTCCATTCAGTAGACAACCTTTTCATCTTGTTGATAGTTTCCTTTGCTATGCAAAAAATTTTAGTTCAATGTACTCCCATTTGTTTATTTTTGTTTTTGTTTCCCTTGCCTGAGGAGATATATCCAAAAAAATACTGCTGAGACCAATGTCAAAGAGCATATTGCCTATGTTTTCTTCTAGAAGTTTTATTGTTTCAGGCCTTACATTTAAGTCTGTAATCCATTTTGAATTTGCTTTTGTATATGGTGTGAGAAAGTAGCCCAGTTTGATTCTTTTTCATGTAGCTATCCAGTTTTCCCAGCGCCGTTTATTGAAGAGGCTGTCTTTTCCCCAATGTATATTATTAAGATGACAATATTTCCCAAATTGATCTACAGATTCAGTGCAATCCCTATCAAAATAATAGATGGTTTTCTTGTAGAAATTGAGAAATTAACCCTAAAATTCATAAGTAACTGAAAAGGAAAAGAATAGTCAAAACAATATTGAAAAGGAAGAATAAAGTTGGAGGACTCACACTTTCTAATTCCATAACTGACTACAATGAGAATAGATTTTTAAAGTTCTCATCAAAAGGAAAATTATACATAACTATATGAGATTGATAGATGTTAGCTAAACTTATTGTTGTAATCATTTTGCAAGACATACATATATCAAATCATTATGTTGTACACTTTAAACTTATTCAATGTTATATGCCAACTATATCTCAATAAAACTGGGAGGGGGAAACTTCCTACAAAGCTACAGTTATCAAGATAGTGCGGTCTATAAATCAATGGGGCAGAATTGAGAGTCCAGAAATGAAACCTTAATTTTGGGTGACTTAGTTTTCAACAAGAGTGCTAAGAAAATTCAAGACGGAAAGCATAATCTTTTCAACAAGTGGTGTTGAGACGACTGGACATCCACATGGCAAAAGACTGAAATTGGACTCTTTCTTCACATCACACACAAAAATTAACTCAAAATGAATCATACACCTAAATGTTCAATGTACTCCCATTTGTTCTACACCTATAAAACTCCTGGAAGAAAAGATAGCAGTAAATCTTTGTAAACTTGCATTAGGCAAACTATTATTATATATACCATCCAAAGCACAAGTGTCAAAAGAAAAATGCATAAATCAGACTGTAGCAAAATTAAAAGCTTTTGTGTTGCAAATGACACCATCAAGAAAGTGAAAACACAACCCATAGAATGAGAATATTTCCAAATCATATATCTGATAAGGCACTTATATCCAGGACATATAAAGAACTCTTATAGCACAATGATTAAAGAAATAAATACTCCAATTAAAATAATGGGATCTAATTACACATTCCTCCAAAGAAGATATGCAATTGGACAATAACACATGAAAAAACAGTCAACATCATTAGTCATCAGGGAAATAGAAATCAAAACCTCAATGAGGGCTTCCCTGGTGGCGCAGTGGTTGAGAGTCCGCCTGCCAATGCAGGGGACACGGGTTCGTGCCCCAGTCTGGGAAGATCCCACATGCCGCGGAGCGGCTGGGCCCGTGAGCCATGGCCGCTGAGGCTGTGAGTCCGGAGCCTGTGCTCCGCAACGGGAGAGGCCACGACAGTGAGAGGCCCGCGTACCGCAAAAATAAATAAATAAATAACCTCAATGAGAAGCTGCTTCACTAAGCAGCAGGAAGACGTAAAAACAAATGTCCCAAAGGATCTGAAGAAATTGAAACCCTCATTCACTGTTGCTGGAAAAGTAAAAAGGTACAATTACTTTGTAAAACAGCTTGTCAGTTTCTTTAAAACATTAAACACAGAGTTACCATATGACCTAGCAATTTCACTCCTAGGTAACTACTCAAGAGAAATGAAAACTTACGTCCACACAAAAATGTGTGTATGAATATTTTTAGAAGTGTTATTCATAGTTGCCCAAAAAACGGAAACAACTCTAGTGTACGTCAACTGATGAATAGATAAATAAAATATGGTATATTCACATAATGAAATATTATTCAGAAATAAAGGAATGAAGTACTGATATCAATAGAGATGAATCTTAAAAACACTACGCTAAGTGAAGGAAGCCGGTCACAGAGAACACATATTGGGTGATTCCATTTATATGAATGTCTAGAATAGGCAAATCCATAGAGAGAGAATAGATTAGTGGTTGCCGAGGGCTGGAGGAGGTACAATAAAGGGAATTGACTTCTAACGGGTAAAGGGTTTCTTTTGGGGGTGACAAAAGTGTCCTAAAATTAGATGTAGTGATGTCTGTACATGTCTGTGAATATCCTAAAAAACATTGAATTGTACACTGTAGGTGGGTGAATTCCATGATATATGAATTACATCTCAAGACAGCTATTTAAAAGCTACTACATGAGCAAGAGGCAGAAAGAATGTTAGAGTCTATATTTACTAAAATTTCTCAGTGAGTATAGAGGCTCTTTGCTTACGAAATCATGGGATTTTGTTCACCTTGAAGCCATGATATTTTTCATGTGAGAGCAAATATTTCATGACAATAGCTCATGATCTATTTAAAATATAAGTTTATAAATATAATAAAAATGCAGGGTGAGCTAATTCTTATTTATCACTTAAAAAATATAATAAAGATGCAGAGTGGATGACTATATCCAAGCCACTGTGCCTACTGGCTGGTCTCCAGCTACTGCTCTGCCCTTCTCTGCCCTCTGCTCCTTAAGTGGCTTGACTCCAGGGACTTCGTCATCCATGCTCCCTGGGATTCCGGCTTCCGGTGAATTTGACCAATAGAGACATGGATAGGGAACTAGAAGGCAGGAAGAGAGAGCGCTGATTAAATATCCCTCCTCCCTCCCTCCCACGCCATGGTTTTATCAGTAGTGTATTCCCTGTGGCCACAACCCCTGTCTGCAATCCTATCTTCCACAGTTCTTCGAACTATTAACAGGGTCCTGTAACACCCTTCTCTCCTCTTTCCCCTTCATTCTGAAGAGTAGAAAAGCTTTTCTGCTGGGATCACTCTTTAGTTACATCACCACCTCTCATCAGGGCCCACACCTTGGTATATGGTCCCTCATTGCACGTGTTGTCTTTTTCCTGTGGGGGGAGGGGGGCCTCAGTGGAGACACAGAATTTCACATCAATTCCTTACTCAACACGAACCCTGGCCTTTCAGATCCACATCATCAGGACAGGACATGTAACAACGGGATTCTACCAGGTGACCTTTCGCTTCTAGTTTTCCATGACACTAGAGATGCTCCAGCAAGCAACAGAGTTTTACCGTAAAAGTCAACATTTTCCTCCCAAATGAATGAACTGTAAACATGGCCTGGGTACCTCATGCATAATCTCTCAAATAACAGAGTAAGATTCAAAATAATTTTTAAAAGTTAGTTACATTGTACAAATTGGACACCCAAATAATATTTAAAGCTCACTGGACACACACGTTTGGCGTAGAAAACCGAATCCCTAGCTTCCACCCGTGTGAGTGTGTGCGGGCCTCCGCACCTCATTCGTCTTTCTGCCTGAAGCGGTTCTCAAACCCACCGAGGCTGAGCCGTCTGCTGTCTTCCGTGTCCTAATACAGCCACACTAACAGCCTCAGTCTTTCCTCGGGATGGATGACAATTCATCCAGAACTAGCAAAGCCCAAATGAGACACATTTTGGTTACTATGCCGAGTTTCTGAAGGAATGATTTTTAAAATTACAAAAAATATTTGGGTGGCTTTCTTGTGGGTTAAGAAGTTCATTGCGCTCTTTTCGAGGCTGCTTTAGCCATTGATGCTCATCCCTTTCCTTCAGGTCGTATAATATCAGATCTCTTCATTAACGTGCTGGCTGGAGAGGTTTCCTCTACAGCAACTAAAAGGCCCGATAAGGGGACGTTTATGGCCTCTCACGCATTGCGAGCCCATCTCTGGTGACGAACACAAAGGCCGACTTCAAGGGAGGTCAGTCTCTGGGATGTGAGTTGAGGAACCTCTGGGCAGAGTCCTTGTCTGGGAATATCAGCCCCTCCACCTGTCACTCTGCTGTGATGGGGTCATCCCTTTCATCAGGGTTTCTCTAAGTGGGTGTCTACATTTGTAGAGTGGAGACTGACACTGGTCAGCCTAGTCACGTTTGTTACCCCAGAGGATGGGGCTGGAACGCCCAGGGGCAGAGAGAGATTATTAACATATGATTGCTTCATTTTGCTTGTTACAACAATATGTATCACTTAGGTAGTTTAAGAAATTTAATACCAAGCATTTATTAGGTTAAAAGTAGCCCCGTAGAGCTAGCGTTCTGAGAACATATTTTGGGAACTCTTGTTTTCAGCCAGGTTCCCACTGATAAAGTCCAACCTCCTTCCCACAGTTTAGAGGGTCCTGGAAAACCACATCCCAACGTGGACATGCCTCTCTTCCCAGGAAGCTTGTGTGCAGGGATGCTGGGTGCCAGCACCACCAGATATCCACAGCTCCCAGACACACCAACTATATCATGCTGGCCCCTCTGTCAGAAACTCCCTCCTTTCCCTCTGCCTGCGGAGAGCTCTCCCTTAACCCACGGGAGCCGGTTCAGATGTCACCTCCCGTCACCCAGACTGAGGTCTAGCGCCCTCTCTGGGTTCCCACATGTCCCACCCACTGGCTGCTGACCTACCTCACTTTCTGGGGGCCGTGGAGGGCTCAGGTACCTGAATCACACTCAAGAATAGCAGGTATTTACAGAGCATCTCTTGCCCTTCCCCCCATGAAGCTCTTTTACAAGAGTCCTCCCAACAGCCTAGGAGGTAGAGAGGAGTCTTTCCCCATTCTACCAACCAGGGACCCCAAATTTGGAAAAGTTGCAGAACTTGCCCAAAGTTACATGGCTACGGCCACTGGGGTAGCCAAGATGCCAATCCTGCTAGCCAGCTTTGGACCCCCACACTCAACCTGGGAGCCTGACATGGAACCATCTGTTCCCTGCGAGGATGCCAGTGGGAGCCTCTTATGTTCACCTTCCCCCAGGAGCTGGCAGGACCGCCACGTGATGGATATTTAATAAATGACCACTGAACAAATAAAGGAAAGAGTTGATTCCTTTTAACTTGTTGCTATTAAGACATTATTACCCCTGGGCAGGGCCCTGCCTTAATCCCCTAAGGAATTTCCAGGTATAGCTTCTATTACCAACACCTGAGCAGGGTGACCAGCTGGAAACAGTCCTGATACAGAGCCTGACACTTGGTAGACTCAGCAAATGCCTTCTTTCCCCCCAAGCTAGACAGAGGTTGGACGTGGCAAGGTGTGAGAGGGTCAGAGTGTGCCCGGTGCACACTGATGCAGGACGGAGAGGAGGTCACAGCCAACCCCCGTCACTCCTCTATCTCCATTAGGACTGGGCTGTGCACAGCACTGGACTCAGGGCAAGTCCCTCGTCCCACCTCACTCACCAAAATGTCCACTGTGCACTGTTTCAACTAAAGTCACCGGCGGCCCAGCTCGTGTCTGTAGGTCATACTCGAAACCTGGAAGGGCTCAGTCCTCCGAGGTGACCACCAGGCGGGGTCGGAGCTGAAGACCACACCTGGGTCTCCTGATGCCAACGCAGATCTCCATCTCTTCACACAGCGCCCCCTCTCTGCGTGTGTTTTCCATCGCCTGATATGGATAATTAACAGGAGGAATGGTCTGATTTTGCTTGTTTCCCCTTTTTAGCTCCACCTCTCAGTCCAAAAACCAGGTAAAAAATAAAACGTAAAGGCCATAGGTGGGCCTCCAAGAAAAGTTCCATGCTCTGTCGTCTGAGAGCCTTTGTCTTCTGGAGGAGACGACATGTGCCTCCACTCCTGTACACGCTCCAGGCTCAGAACTGGGGCAGGGTGAGGTGATACCAGAGGGAAAATTTTTGTCCAGGAGTAAATGACTACGTTTCCCTTCAAAATTTTCCACTAGAGTTTGGAGTGCATGAATGCATCTAGAAATTGAGGACTGAGATTAGAGAGAAGATTTTAAATAGAAAATAACCTCTGTATATGTCTCCATTAGGCATGAGGATGGGGGAACAAAGTCATTTCTTTGTATTAAAATGGAGCACCCCAGCAGGGATGCAGGGCCCTGGATTTCAGTCTTACCGCAGTAAATTATATGATCAAGCATAAATCACTCACCCTCTCTAATCCTTGATATTAAGTACCTATAAAATGGGAATTATACTGCTTGGGCTATTCTCACAAACATATTGTTAATCATATATAAAAAGGAAAAATATGTAAAAGTTATTAAGAACATAAAAGTCTATAGGAGTGTCAGATTATTGTCATTCTTTATTTTTATTACTATGTATTAAGAAATGGAAAGAAAAAATATGTTTTGTATATTAACGTTTACATTCTGAGGATCAAAGTTTTTCCAGATAATATAGAAGTTCTTCTTTTATTCCCTGGTGCTCCAGAAAGCAATTATTTATTTGTTTCTTCATTGAACCAACTTAATGAACAAATAGTGTGGATTGGTTATTGCCCATCTGTTTGTGCAAATACAGAGTAACATTGTACTCAGGAAAGAATGGTTCTAATTTTTCAAATCCGTATTCCTATGCATACTAAATCCACAAAAATAATAATAGCTCTGAGATTCCAAAAGGGCAAGTTCCTTCTGATCCTCCCTTTTAAGGACAAGTATTTTTCCCCAGATCTAAATTTAAGTGACTGTGACCTACAGAGCTATTTTTTAATAAGTGTTATTGAGAGATAACTCACATATCCTACATTTGACCCATTTCAACGGTTTGGTGATGTTCACAGAGATGGGAAACTATCACCAAATCTGATTTTACATGAAGTTTGTCACCCCAGTAAGAAACCTCATATGCTCATTTCCTTCCACCACTGCCCCCCGCCCCCAAGCCCTAGGCAAGCACGATTCTCCCCACTTTCTCTACAGGTGTGCCTATTCTGGACTTTTCATATAAATGGAATCATACAGCATGTGACCATTTGTAACTGATAGGCTTCCTTCACTTAGCACAGGATTTTAAAGGTCCATCCACATTGCGGCGTGTGTTATATGTTATTCCTTTCTATTGCTCAATAATATTCCACCGTATTGATATTCCGCATTGGATTTATCTGATCACCGGTTGACGGACATTAGAGCTATTTCTCCATGAATTATGCTGCTATGAATATTAATGGACACATTTCTGTGTGGCAATTCATTCCATTTCTCTTGGGCGTATGCCTAGGAATGGAATTGCTGGGTCATATGGTAACTCTATTTTAAAATTTTTGAGGAACTCCAAGACTGTCTTCCAAGGCGGTTACACACTTTTACATTCCCACGAGCAATGCATGAGGGCCAGGAATGATGTTTGAAGCATAATCCGTAAGCTGGTCTCTTAAGGTGACGTGTGTCAGATCTGCTGCTGTGTGACCTTAAGCGTGTTGGGTACCAGTATCAGCAGCGGAGCTGTACCTTGGGGAGAATATTATCTGCCTCTGAAGGTCCGTGAATGGATCAAATGAGCTGCAGGGTAGCAGTCCGAGGCAGGTGTTCAGGCAGGGCTGCAGGCCTGCCATGGCTGGTCGTCAGGAGGAAAACAACAAAAGTGACAAAAACATGTGAATTACAAAACAGTCATCATTATCCAGAACAAGGCAGGTCCACTGGAGGAGTACAAGCAAGTTAGGCCAGACAGGGCTCAAGCGGACAGGAACCAGTTTTTGGATGAAGATGAACCCCTGCCTCTCTTCTCTGCCCCAGGCACAAGCAGGGAACAGTGTCAGTCACTCGGGAACAGCAGGGTTGTTCCCAGATATTAGCAGGGAAAGAGCATGGAGAAGACTGTCCACAGAGACGACCCAAGCCGGCCGGGCAAAGTGGTAGTGTCCTGCTCGACCCAGAAATAACGGGTTCACCTGGACGCCTTTCCCCAACACGAAGATGCAGAAGAGCTCAAGCCTCCGGCATCCTGCGTTCCATGAAAGACCTTAGACGAGAATGACCAGAAATAGTCCATTGCACGTCCTGTTCTGTCGGGGGAAAAACTGATCCCTGAATTTCTCAAACCAACTGCAAAGGTAAAACCAGAAAGGGGGTTAAAACACCCTGATGGGTGGGTGGCAGCCCTAATTTAAGCCCAACTTGGGGCGCAGACCTCACTATATGGCCCCTTAGGGACTCAACCCTAAGCCTTTTCAACTAAATGCAGTTGAGCACCTCTACTTAGAGCAGCCCCAGAATCTGAGGAGGAATCTGGCGGGAAATCACCACTCCTCTGAAATGTTCCAAAAGAGAACATTGCGGGGGCGGGGGCGCTGAGAACATAAAGGGCCCACGTCGTGGAAGTTAGATTACGCTGTGGCTTTACTGGTAAATCCAGCTTGAAAGATGGCACAGTTGTTTGCAGTTTATCCACTGGCAACACAGAAGAGGGTCCGTCCCTGAAATCCTGCATGGGAGCTCGATGTCCATTTTTGGATACTCTTTTTAGTTAGTAGAGATTGAAAAGGCGCCCCAGCCGCAGGGTGCCGGCCGCTCACCTGGGCGAAGCCCCGCCGCTCCCCGGTCCCCCGCGCTCCGGCCGGCTCCGCTCGCTCGCCACCCACCCGGGGACCGCCGCCCGCCCGCCGCCGCTGCTGCCGAGCCGCCCGGGCACGCGGCGCGGCCGGGCTCCGGGGCGAGGGCTGCGCTCGCCGCGCACCGCGCTCCTGCACACCTGCTCCCGGGCGCCGCGCCCAACGCTGCGGCCAGAGCGGGCCGGCTGGGCTGCAGCCCAGGTGCGCCGTCAGCTCAGGGGGCCGCCGGCAGGTCGGCAGGTGGACGGAGCCGCAGACGCGGGCGTGAGCTCATCCCGGGCGCCCGGCGCCCCGACTGCGCAGCAAGCGGCCTCCGGTGCGTCGGCCCTCAGCCTCCGCATCCAGGCAGCAGGCGGGCGGGCAGGCTCATCTTTCCTCTCCTGCGGCCCGAATCACATTGATCCCTCGCTAACCTTCCCTGGCTGGGAGGCGGGCGGGCGGGCGGGCGAGGAGCGAGCGGAGCGGAGGCGAGCGGGGACCCCCTCCCCTGCCTCTGGCCGCTGGGGCGTTCTGAAGTCTTAAAGCAGCAGCCGAGCATCCGGGCGTCCAGAGTGGGAGGAAGGTAGGACCCTCAGGGATGGAGTACATTCAGTCCGGAAAATAAACAGTGCACTGGTCTGCCGCCCTGTATTCTGGGTCCTTTAACGAAATCTAGCCTGACATCATTGTTGATAGCCTCTGTTTTTTTAAAAAGCTAAAGAAATATTATCTTGCGCTCAAAAACATGCCAACTCTAAGATAGGTGATCAAAATAGGCTGCACTGACTGTGACACTTCCTGCTTTGCAGAGGGCCTTAGCATACATCATTCCTCCTCTCCCCCGCGACAGCTGTGTGACGCACGTATTGGTAGATTGGGCTCATTTTCCAGAGCAGGAAACGGATTTGGAGAACTGTGATCTGTCCACGAATAAGCAAGTGGGTGCGGAACAAGGCAGTCTTTCCAGCTGCAGGTCGGTACTCTGACGCCGCTGTTACCCTCTGTGGCTGCCCGAATTGTCCTCCCATATTCCCTAACTTCTGTAGGAAACACTTTCTGAATTCTTTGTGGATCATTCCCTAAAGGCCTAAAAACAGACAATGCATCCTAGAAGCTAGAGGGTTTCCAGTTAACCGTGGAGAGCAAGACACAAGCTCCCCTCGGGAAGCTGACTCCAATGACAGGAAAAGAGTCAAGTCCAAAAGGACAGAGCGAGTGGAGGGGTGCTGAGCATGGGCAGAAGAGGCCAATGTAACCTGAAAAGCCATGGAGTGGGGAGTGAGTTTGTGTGCTGAACTGACAGGAAAGAAGCTGGAAGTTTTCCTGTTGCAAGGGGTCAACAAGAGGCAAGGTGCCTGGGCTTTAGGAACCTGGAATGACTGAGGCACCTAAAGGCACCAGGTGCTCTGAAGGAGAGTCTTCAAGGAAAGGTGGTATCCCAGGTGACCCCCTCCATACGCATCTCCCAGAAGATCCTGGCAGGAGACTTGGACAGACCTCCAGAGAGCATCTGGACTCAGTACCAGGAGCCCTGGGAACCCTGTGGATGGGGGTAGGTTGTGAGGAAAAAAAAAAAAAAATTCAGTGAAATCCACACCCCGAAGCTGAGCGCCTCCCTCCCCTTTGCTCAGACTCCATGATGCAGGCAGCCAAACTTACATCACCCCTGCCTGCACTCTCCCTTCCCTCCATGAGACCGCTCTTTGGGAAAGTGACCCACAGGAGAAGAGACCCCCCCCCCAGATACTGGCATTTGAGGTGGGGGGTGTCCCCAGTGGAAAAGCCTAGAGAGAAGCCCACTAATTAACAAGCCCCTCCCTCCCATCTCATGCACATGATATGTGTAGGTTTCCTACTAACAACTTTGTTCTTTTTCTGAAATATAAATGTACGTGGAAGGATTGACAGACATTCTAAGAAAAGCCCAAACTAAACACAAGGAAAGTCTTGTAATTAATGACCCCTGAGAGACAACCAACACGTTTCCAAACATGAAACAGGTATGTCATGATATGAAAAGGATTACTTACCTAAAAGTGAGCTCTTGAAAAGTGAAAATATGAGAGCAGAAATTTTAAAGCTCAGTAGGATAATGGGAAGATAAAGTTGTCAGGAAGTTCCCCAAAAAGCAAAAGGGTGGAATGTAGGAGGAGAAAAAATAACTAGAAAATGAATCAAGGGAGCCAATATCTGAATCATAAGAGCTACTGAAAAAGTGAATAAAGATTGTGGAGAGAAAGATATTATCAAAAAACTTACTCAAGAGAGTTTCTCAGAACTGAAGGACCTTCTGGAATGAAAAGGTACATTGAGAACCTAGAACAAAAATGTACCCACTGCTATATTTAAAATAGATAACCACCAAGGACCTACTGTATAGCACAGGGAACTCTGCTCAATACTCTGTAATAACCTAAATGGGGAAAAGAATTTGAAAAAGAATAGATACATGTATATGTATTTTAAAAACACAAAAAAAATAAACCTGGTGTATATCTTTAAACAAAAATAAATAAATAAATCCAAAGCACTTCATTATGAAATTTCTGACCCCCTAGGAATAAGGAGAATAGCCTAAAAGTTTCCTAAAATTTTTCACATTAAATGATCGTGGTCCATAAGGGCATCGTATTTCTCAATAGGGCTATGAGGACACAGAGGTGCGATGTCTAAAATCCTAAGGAAGAAGAATGGCTAGTCTACCCTGGCCTATCCATCAACCTCACAGTATAGGGTACAATAAAGTTAAACATCTCTAAAACGTTACCTTCCAGGAATCCTTTCCAACAAAGCTACTGGAAGACTTAACTTCACCAAAACTAAGGAGTGAAGCATGGAAGAGAAAGACATTCCCCACACCCGCCCTCAGGAAGCAGGGATCCCTAGGAGAGAAAGGCAGGAGGATTGAGAAGCAAGGTCCCGGGACGAGAGCTGACAATCATTCTCAAGTGTAGGCAGTTAACACTGGAGCTGGGCACAGAGAGCGTCAAGAATGAGGCTTCCAAGAAAAAAAATAGATAAACACTAACAGATTACCTGATGTTTCTGAATGAATGGAGAGACTGATAGCTCTGTTTGCATGCGTAGAACTGAAAATGGCAGTTATGTGGAAAACAAAACAAGTGGAAAAATTGAAGCACCTGTTACCTTCAGGATTAACAAAATTTGTACAAGAAAGGAAATGTCATGGCAGGACTCCATCGGCCAACTGTGATTACTATTTACACAGTGATCATGTAAATACTGAAAGTGAGTTAACCAAAAGTCCGTACACTAGTATACTGGGAGGGTAGGGAAAAGTGCCTTCTTACGTGGTAGAAGAAAGAGGTATAACAGAACTGAAATTCCATTATCCATAGTAGGAAGCCGGTAGATAACGCCTTCAACAGAATGAAATGAAGAAATCACAGTAAAATCAGGCTGAGTTCAGAATATGAAGGTAAATACCAGAAAAGGAGAAAAGCCTTTAAAAATTGAAAATAGCTTCTGCGGAGTGCAAGTTCGTGGTGGACAGGGGGTAAAGAAATGTATCTTTTTTTTCTTTGCTTTTAATCCCGGAAATGTTAGAGTAAAATGTCACTGAAAAAAAAGTGATGCTTAAAATAAATAGTGTCAAGGGAGGGTGGCATTCTTTGGAAGCTAACGAAAGGCCAGGGTGAGCTTGCCTGTCCTGGGGGTCAGGGCACATGGCCCAACCCACGTTGGTCCTTTGTGCAATTGGGCACCACCTGGTGGCCAATGTCTGCACAGACATGATCTATTGACAGGGATGGTTTGGGTTGTATGGGGGGCCTGGGACTCCCAGAAAAGTGGCAGCAGTTCCTGAATTCTCCTGGTGACTGGGCACCAGTTTGATGGTGTTTGTGATCTGAGGAAGGTGAACTGGGAGGTACTAGGAACAAGGAAACTCATTCTTTATCTTCCCACTTATGGAACTGGGGTCTCCTGCCATTTCCCGTCTTGGTTTCAACCTTCTCTCTGAGTCTTGCCTCCCTCAGGAGAGAATCAGGGCTGACCACCACTCATGTTATATCTGAATTTTTGACATCACTTTTTATTGCCAACACATAATAGGAGATTACTGTTTTTAACTTTAACTTACTCACAGTACCTGTATTACTTTTTTTTAATACTAAAAACGATAAAACATTTAAGGGACAAGAGTGTCATAAGCCCCAAACAATGACCAAATATCTGAGAAAAAAGAATCACCAATCTAACTAACCCATCCCAACCCTCAAGCTCATGTGCAAGGGTAGAATAAACACAAGACCTCAGAAGTGTTACCTCCCATGAATCCTTTGTTGGTTCCCTCTCACACCTTCTAGCAGATTTCGGCTACATTTTCTCAGTTAAAAAAAGTTGACAATATATTTCTTTAGCAGCTCAAGGTTGCATGACTTTTTTGTGTGTGATCTGTTCAGTCCTTAACAAACCTTTTCTTACAGAAAAAAAAAAAATGTTTTGGCCTTTTTTTCTTCCCCTAGCTCATTGTGGTTACAATTTGCACTCACGTATTCAGTAAAATTCTAGAATAGGCATCACTGTCCATAAAATGCCCTTGATAACACTGGGGACAGTTTTTTATTTTTTGCAGTACGTGGGCCTCTCACTGTTGTGGCCTCTCCCATTGCGTAGCATAGGCTCCGGACGCGCAGGCTCGGCGGCCATGGCTCACGGGCCCAGCCGCTCCGCGGCACGTGGGATCTTCCAGGACCGGGGCACGAACCCGTGTCCCCTGCATCGGCAGGCGGACTCTCAACCACTGCGTCACCAGGGAAGCCCTGGGGACAGTTTTAAAGTCACATCCTGAGTGGCACACTTCACCTGCCTTTCCTCTCAGATTTTAGGTATTTTGACTGACTTCTCTCCAAGCCTTCCCATGCCTTTTTGGGCTGCAAATCTCAGCGTGGCCTGGGGAACGTTTGCCAGCAAATGTTTATCTGTCAGTAAAACGTTCTTATCCTATATGCGCAGATCACTTTTGTAAATGCAAGGGGCTGCACTAAAACACCCTACATCCAAACCATTTGAATACAATTCAGTTTTTATGATTCCAAGGACTTTGTCAGCCTGGGACAACATTTCTGTAATGGCTTCGTGGTTACAAGATCAGATTCCTGCGTCCCCCCAAATGCTCTCCCACCATTGAAAAGGATGTCATGTCGGTACTGTGGACTCACCCAACTGGAGCTCCACCCTCCTCCCCGCCCTGTGAGCAGAAACTGGTCCCTTTGCAGGCTCAGGTGCAGACAGCGGTCAGTGCCTTCCTGGACCCCTTCTCTCATGCTTGGTCTTTCCTTATGTTGCATCTACAATACCAATATCATCAATGGACAAAATAACCAAACTGGGTGTCAGGCAGTGCTACCAAATGTAACTGTTTTCTTAGTCCAGTCAAGTCATCTTGTACGTGTGGACACAGTAACAGTATCGTTTTGTTTTATAGTTGGTAAAAATCAATATTTTGAACTCAGGCTTTCTTCTGTGTTTTACAATTTTTTTCAAATAGATCCAAACCACTTCTTCCATTTCTTTTTAAGATCTTATTCCATATGTAAAGCACTTGCTATGTAACAGTTTTTTGAAAGTCATACAATTCGGGGTCAGTCTTTGGGGATCCTCAGGTCCAGCACAGTCATTGGGGACGGGGGTGTCCAGGGCTTGCTGAAGATCTGGCACGTTTAGCTCAAAGCCAGGCTGGAGCCCACCCCTTCTAGTCTTCTGCCCGTGTTTCTCCCACCCAACGCTCTTGTTACCTGACGTGACCAGCACTGCACAGCAGTGCTGCTTGGGGAGCAGTAGCCCAGGCACCAGGTCGGGAGAGCGGGATTTGAATCCCACTTCTACCACTCAATAGCCGTGGGACCTTGGCCCATGACTTAGCTTCTTAGTGCCTCAGTTTCCTCATCTACAGAAGGATGCCCCTACCTCCTAGTGGGGCTTTTAGTAAAAAATGAGATACGGGTGACACACATTGAATGGTGCTTTTCTCAGTAAATATCTGCTATCATCGTCATTCTTGTCGTTCACCCAATATTGACATCGTGCCCCAGAAAACTATTTTCTGAGTACAACCAACTAATGAAAGGTCCACATACTTTTATTTACTGCTGACCGTATCCTGATCAATCAGCACCACGTATATAACAAGAGCTGTGAAGGGGCTGAGACTTGACCCTGCTTACAAGCTAGCAGGTCAGCATATAACAGTTTCATGGATGCCGGTGGAAGACTCAAGGTTCAGTATGCTTGGGGTTCTGAGTGGGCTCCTCTCCCATCAGTGTAGAGTAGCATCAAAGCCACTAGACGCATGGCTTTGAAAACATGAAATAAACAAAATACTGTGATTAATGGAAATAGTTCACTTAAAATCAAGAATAAATGTTTCTGGACACTTGGACATTTTATAAAGCCCATAACTCATTGACATTTGACCACCACATTTTGCATGAAGTCTACCAGGCACATCTTTTTATTTACTTATGTATTTTCAATTTTATCTTTTATTGAAATATAATTGATTTCCTCTGTGTTAGTTTCAGGTGTACAGCAAAGTAATTCAATTATATATTCTTTTTCAGAATCTTTTCCATTATATGTTATTACAAGATATTGAATATAGTTCCCTGTGCTATACAGTAGGTCCTTGTTGTCTGTCTATTTTATATACTGTGGTGTGTATGTGTTAATCCCAAACTCCTAATTTTTCCCTACCCCCTTCCCCTTTGGTAACCATATGTTTGTTTTCTATGTCTCTATTTAGCCTTACAACAAGCCTGTGTGGAAATGCTTATCATGCCCCCAGAGAGGTCAAGGACTTGCTCAGGGTCACACAGCTAATTACTAAGGGATCTAGGACTTGAACTCGGTCTTTGGCTTTCCACCAAAGGTCTTGCGACAACAGAGCAAAGTGGCTAAGACCATGACCTGAAGAATCTGATTGATCTCTTTCAAAGGCTCTTTCCTCCACTGATCAGCCGACCCTTAGAAATCTCTTAACCAGTTTGTGCCTGAGTTTTCTCATCTGTAAAATGGGTGTAAAAAAGTACCTCCCAATGGGACTGAAGTGACAATTAAATGAGATGCTTGTGAAGAGTTTATATCATAAGGAGCACTAAAGAAATGCAGTCTGATATTATTTACTGCTTTGACTAAATTTTCTAATATTTATTCGAATCCCAATTATCCACTCATGAATCATCCATCCTCTTTTCTTGGGAATCACTTCTTATGTGTCATATCAACCCAGACTAAAGCACACATCTCCTTGATGCTTCTCAGTATGTGAGAAGGTCAATTACAATTCAAGGCATGAACTGAGATGGTGAAGCCATGGGAGAGTGATGGCTTGGGGCAGGGTGGGCAAACTTTGCCTGGGGAGGACCAGATGGTAAATATTTTAGGCTTTATGGTCACAGTCTCAAGTACTCAACTCTGCCTAAGTAACACAAAAGCAACCACAGACGGCATGGAAATGAGCAGGCATAACTGTGTTCCAAAAAACCTTTATTTATTGGACACAAATCTAAATTTTACATAATTTCCTTGTGTCACAAATACTCCTCTTCTGTTTTCTTCAACCACTTAAAAATAGTTAAACCATTTTGTGTCTGGGCTGTGGTTTGCTGACTCCTGAACTAATATATTAACCACAAAATTAATGTTATCAAAGGAGTCAAGGAACACTGGGGCAGGAGAGGTTCTGAACAGGGTTATTGGAGGTTAAGGACTTGAATGGATCCAGAAAGAGTAGGTCGGGGGCGGGGGCAGGAGGAAGCAGCAGTGTCTGGGCATGTTCACGAGTTTGCTTAAATGAGACAACAGATGCAACAAGATTTAACATAATGCCTGGCACTTCGCTGATGCAGATGTTTAAAAAATTACTATCCTGTATGAGCAAAGCACATGCAAGAGACTGCACTAAAATACCGTACAACCAAACCACTTGAATACAGTTCAGTCCTTAGGATTCCGAGGACACTTTCAGAGTGGGAGAGCAGTTTCTATAACACGACTTCAGGGGTGCAAGATCAAATATTTTTCCCCAAAATTCAGTGGTGCCTAGAATTTCTCTATTGGTATTTCATTTCCGGGACTTGAACTTCTGCCTTCAGGTAGATCTCAGTTATACCTGGAAAGAGCTGTACATTACACCTCCATAAGCATATGCACTTACTGATATAAGAGCAGAACTTTACCCAAAAGGAAAAGGGGCTTAAGTTCTGAGTGAAGGAAACACACACACACACACACACACACACACACACACACACACACATCATCCTGGGAGAAGAATCCAGAACGTCAGGTCAGAGCCCTCAAAGTCAAACTGAACCAGCTTCCCCTGTTTATCCCGCTTCATGGTCATTACTCTGGACATCAATTTTCATAGTGAAGAGACAAAAAAAATGGCCAACTGAGAGTTCTCGTTTAAAGGAAGTTGGGTAGTAAGCTGATTTGTTTAAAGTACCAGTGTTTTATTAAGCCGAGTTTGAAGATGTTGGTGTATCGTAACAGAAATTTAAAATTCTATCTAAATTAGTTGAAGGGATGGATCCATTATTAATGATTTTCACATTTAAAAGTATTTAGTTCAAGGTGGTAATATGTGGACATGTAATTAAGATTGTTTAGTTTTATTTTAAATGATTTAGCAAGAGATTTGAGGCTTCTAGATGATATAATATTAACACCAAAGATTTTTGTTCCTATCTAAGGTGATGAAAATTATCTTATAATTCACCATTGCCAAGTAATTACATTCTTAAATATGTCCTGAAAATAGTGTGTTGTAGCATTTTATCGTCCGGATTATGACTCCAGAATCATCACTGTACACCCTCCTTGTGACCCCGTTCATTTCAGGTCAGCAGCCAACTTGATCTTCAAGAGGTCTGTCTCTGTAAAGAAGGAGAAAAGGGTTGTGTGAAGAAGTGAAAACAGCTTCTATTTGATTTGGAAGCAAAATGCACTAAAACCCACAAGCCACAAAATAAGTGTTGTGTCAAACAGCAAACGTTGAGTGCCAAGTGCACCCAGTTCTAGTCTGTTCCATCCCTTGTACTTTTTTAGCAATGTCATTGTTGTCCTGAAAGACGTCATGTGCACTCCGGATTTTCTAACAAATCTTTATGTGTTACCTTGGAAAATAACTTCTAAGCTGCCATTTCTGCTTGGAATTTTATATCAAAGGGTGAAGAAAATTGAATCAGCCTCCATCTTTCACTAGCATAACTCACCAGAGATCTCCAGCGCCTCAGGCCAGGAGGGATGACACATCCCTGGCTGACATGTGACTAATGTTTCATAACCACACCCTGATGCTGTAGGTTAGAGGCATGGAAGATACTGTTTTGACGTTGCCTTAGAACTTTGTTAATGGCCTGAGGTGCAGCATTATGGATCACTGGTACGCATTTATTTAATTTAGTAGTAATTTGTTATATTTTACTCCAACTTAGGAAATTTTGCCCCCAAACATGATCCTTTTATTTTTCCTTTTCAGCAGGCAGATAGATTCAAATATATAAGGCTAGATTTAAAAAAGGAACATAGTTAGGCATCTTGAAGCTAATGCTCAGGTTTCCACTCTGCAATTCCATACTGTCTTCCCCATATTTCATTTTGAAAAAAGTCCCAAGCCATGCAATTTTATATCATATCGTATTTTCTTATAAATTTAATTTGTAGGATTTTAAAAACTTTTTCATGGTAGCCATGCTTACGGGTTGGAGGTATGTTCCATGGAACAAAATTATATGACTTCCAGAATTAATCTAATTTGATAATGAAAGAAGTGTAAATGTTCCAGGAGGAGGGGGAAGTTACAGTGTAGTTATGATGAAAATAGGTTGAATCCTGAAGACAGTGAAAGCAAACAAGGGCACTAGAGGCATAGACACCCAGGAGCTGGGGGCAAACATTTTAATTGTATCAGAACCAAATTATGGCAGCTGCTGGGTTCTGGCTCTAAGATGGCGCTAGAGTTAGTCACCCTTCGGAGGTTATAAATCTAAGGATATGTTTTCATTCTCATCCATTGAAAGAACTTTACTTCCCACAGCCTCCTTTCCCAGATTCCAAGCATCGAATGTCAGGTGCAGTGGCTTCTGACTTGTGTCACCCTCCTGGGTGGAACACAGTCTGGAGTAACTGTCTTTCCGCTCTTGGCATCTTCACAGTCTGCCTTTTTTCCCGACTAATCATTGATCCCCAAGGGATTATTGATCTCCCAGTTCTGTCCCTTTAGCTGGGTCCCTTCTCATGCCAAGTAATAAAATACTCTTAATGCCCTTCTGAACTAATCAGTGTTAGATTCAAGCATTAATAGTACCTTAGACTTGGATTCTTTACCAAATATCCCTCTTAGCGGCTGCTTCCCTAGAATACGAATGATTTATCAACGACACACCAGTTCCTCATTAAATGCTGATATAATTGCTTCCGTAAGATTTTATTATAATATCACAGCCAAGTGTCCAACATCTAGACAGGAACAAACTCCCTCAGGAGAAATCAACAGTACATATAATTTCAGGCAGCCTTTCTTCATCCAACTTAACTGTGTTAACCTAACAGAATGTGTTTGTTTGCCTAGTTTTTTTCTCTTTTTTTTTTTGAGTTTTGTGATCCTACAAGTAAATCGGCTAATGCTCTAAGCCTCAGTTTTCCTGTCTGTAAAATGGACATAATGACCTCACGTCAGAGTGTTTTGAGAGGATCGAGGTTGATGATGTCTGTGTGATGATGCCAGTTTCTGGAAGGGGCTGAACGTGGGGAAGATGCAGTCAGGACATAGTTTTATTTGTAACCCACCATGATCTCCTGCTTTCAAGTCTCTTTCCCAAAGTTGGATGATGTCTGAAAGAAACCCACAGCTTTTCAGATATTTGTAAGGCTTCCGTTTTGGATATTAAAAAGTCAGTCTAGTCTAATTCCCGAATTTCAGTATCTCGCTGATTTTTCCACAGTTCAGCCCTGACTTAGGTTTGAAAATCCACAAGGAAGACGCAGGGTGTCTCTTTGTTCTCTGATCACCTTCTTGCCGCCTCCTCAGTGAGCCCTCCAGGACAGAGAAAGAAGGAAGAGGACGCGCTGGAGACACAAGGCTGTCTCTCTCGTGTCGGCCGGTGCTGTCTGTGGTCCTTCATCATGGCAGATGCTCAAATGCCAGCTCTCTCTCGGCCACTTTCATGGTTTTCTCAGGAACCTACCCCACACCAACTGCCACCCCCACCAGCCAAGACATCTCCGTGATGGACACACGCTGCGACCCCCCTCAGCTGCCGCTGGAGCTCACACCAGGCATCTTTCTGACAGTGGAAGCCCTTTCTCGACGACCGTGGCCCAGCCTCCATCAGTAGAGTCAGCCCAGAGGGAAGAAGGATGTGGTCCAGCTCCTCCCTCCATGTCACTCTGAGCGCCATCGCTGGCCCCTACAAGGCGGACAATCACAGCCTCTGTCCTCTGCTGTCCCCCTCATCGGCTGCCCTGAGGATTATCTGAGGTGGCCCCCTGCCGCCCTTGCCCAAGCAGCTGGCTCACGTGGCACTTAGCAGACAGGTAGCACGGCCAAGGTGGTCGGGAGCACCTTGAACTACGAAGCCCATTCCCTGGGTTTGGATTCCATACTCACCACTTACTAGTGGAACAACTTTGCACAAATCACAAGGGAGTTGGCCTCCCTGTGACTCAGTCTCCTCTCTGTACAAATGGAGACGACTCCTGGACATCGTGTGCCGGCTTTCAGTAGCACGCTGCCCTCCAAATTCTCCCCTGCTCCATAGGGGCAGAGCCCAGAGACTGCCCACCCTCTCTGCCCGTGGGGTCCGGTTAGATTCTGCCAACGAGGGGCTCGTGGGCTGTTCAGAGTCGGGCTGGGGATCAGCAAAGGCAGCTGTGCGGGCATCAGCTCAGGACGGGGCTGGAGATCTGCCAGGGGATCCAGGCTCCTTCGGGAGAATCAAGAGCTCCGTTGCTGCGGGCAGGTGCACGAGAACCCACCCTCACACCCTCCGGTTGTCCTGACCAAGCCTGACGGATGCCTGGCCTCACAGGGCTGCTGAGAGGATGAAGCGTGTCTGTTCCCCGAAAGCGCTCGGAACAGCTCAGGGCATGGTCAGTGCCTGGTGAATGTCAGCGGCTATGATGTATTCATTACGATTCTCAGTAATACTGATCAATCCACGCACAGCCCTTCACCACAGTTTCACGCTCACAGGAGGAGGGAGATGGGGGGGGGTGGGTGGGCGGGGCAGCTCGGCGCTGCCCCAAGGGCCTGGGCCGAGGGACTAGAGAAGGCGAGCGAGCCGAGGCTGCTGTGCTCACACCGCTTGCTCAGGAACAGAGACTCTATGAGCGCTCGCCGGCGTGGGACATGCTCCGAAACGTGTCGAGAATACACGTGCTACGGACAGATGACACAGAAAAGGCAGCCGAGATTTGACCTGTTCAGCTCTCACTTCAGCTGCTCCGGAGAGAAGTTCAATGTCCAAATGCAGACCCCTCACTATTTGGTACCCAAATGGAGCAGATGCGTGGAGGACGAGCCCACACGTTCACCGTGCTATTCAAACATTAATTAGATTTAACTTGAAGTCACCTTATATTAGCAAAAACAAACCAGGGAACTCGAAGGTAGATCAGGGAGTTATCAGCAGACAAAGCAGAACCAAGCTCGAGAGCTGCTCTAATTACCAACTTTGGGCTGAATGGTGCAGCCGCAGCCAGCTTTGCAGCCAGGACCTGCCGCCAGGGTGCCGAGAAGCACGGCTACATTGATGTCTGCCCTGCAGGGAGAGTTGCTGAAGGGTGAGTACTTGAGTATTGTGGTGATTACATATTTGTCTGCGCCTCCGAAAGACACACCCACATAAAGTCCTAGCATATATGGGAGAACAAAGAATAGAACATAAATAGGTGTTTGGCAACACCTTGACTTTTTACTCGCAGAGAAAGAAACTGGTTTTTTTCAGTAAAGCTCATCTAAGATACACCCTCAAAACTTTTTGTCCCAATGACATATTATAGCTTTATATTTGAACCCTAAAGTGTGTGTCATTTATGTCTAATCTCTCTAATAATGCCTATATATTGTAAAGGTAGCTTCCCCTCCCCACCTCTAAAACCAGAATAAAAATAAATGTTTTTATTTTTATACAACTTTTATTATCCCTCGAATCAACTCTCTGTGTTTAAAATCCCTGAGGATGACAAGGGCTTACGGTAGCAGAAGCTGCTCCTTTCCTGGGATTGTCACCTACAGCAGACAGATGCTTTATTACCCAGGCACTCGTGGTGCCTCATGCCTAGCCCACACGAAACATTCAGGTTAATGGTCACTGCATTTTTTTCTTTTTTAAAAAATTTTTGCTTGTGCGACATGCAGAATGTTAATTCCCCGACCGGGGATCGAACCTGCGCCCACTGCAGTGGAAGCGCAGAGTCGTAACCACTGGACCGCCAGGGAAGTCCCAGTCACAGCATCTTTGATAGCAGGTCTATTTCTCCTCTCCCCCCATTTCTCTAGCTTTTTATAACATGATATAAAGGACATGGACTCACTGTTTGAGATCCTATTTGGTTATTTGAGGAAGGTAAGATAAACATGCAAAGTTTTGGAAGGAAAAACCAGTTAGATGATTTCTGTTGGTAACATATATAAATCTATATACACACATTTATGGATATATGTGTATATAATTTATATAGACAGAGGGGATTTTCTTTTAGGGGACATATCTTTGTCTAGGGATTTCTATTCCACTGTGTAACCAAACTGCATTCAAAGTGCAGGAAACTAAGGAGAAGAAGGCCAAGCTCTAAGTAGAGATAAAAGATTCAAACTCCAGCCTCTCAAACCTGAGGGTTGCACCAAAGACAGGGCCTGCACCCAGGAATGAAGACACTATAATGGTTTGTTTGTTAATTTTCATGTTAATCTTGATGGGAAGACAGCCCGTCCTGCATTCTCTCAGGGGTATTGAGGGCCTACCTGTGATCTCATCATCTTGTAATCAGTGTGTGTGGAGGCTTCCTGGATCCTGGGCAACAGAAAACCAGAGACAGGTTTCTGCCTTTATGGCTATTACTTGCTAGTGGAGAGAAGACAGAAATATAGAGACCCATGTGATTCAAGGTGACTTTGTGATACGGTCCCTGAGGAAGACTCTAGGCTGCGGTGAGAGTGTGTAACTGGGGTCCTGGGTAGTTCAGACCAGGTGGGCAGCACGGGGAAGCATAGCCCATAAGACAGAACAGAGTGGTGGGGACAAAGGTGAACCCTTAAAGCCAGTACCTGACAAAAATACAGTTCAAAACATGTAAACACTGTGCTGGCCCCAAACTCCCAGACTGCTAGCAGATTTACTTGCCCAAATACCGGCCTCTGCAGTTACTGATCTGTCCACACCACATTTGGGGATCCCTGTGATTTCAGGGCTGTCCCACTGAGTTCAGTCCCTCACATCAATTACCTGAGCAGTAGTTTCCTCTTGAATGATGACAATGAAGCTTTTTGGTTTTATGCAAATATGAGCTTTTTCATGGTGCATTTATCACAGAGGTTGGAGAAGGTGTTTCCAGGGATGCTTATGAAGACAGCAAAGGAGGGAAGCCTGGTTGGTGTCCACCCTGTGCATGGTCCTCCTGGGACGCCGCTTGTTTAGATCCTACTGCCCGTGGGACCAGGGGTGAACCTTGCCAAGCCACATGGGCACTGCCAAGATCTGTAGCAATAAACCATTCATTATTCGCTAAATCTGAGAAACAAGAAGGCGAAGTAACCACTGCCCTACCTCCTGCCATGTGCAACAGGGAATCACGATTTTCTAGGGGTTATAAAGGATATGGCAAAAATGAGTTTTCAAAATGTGTTCACTGTACCGGGGCCATACAGGATTGTGCTCTAACTTTTGATGCATGTATGGAACAAGACAGAACATGTTTACGGCCGAAAAAAAGGCAAAATGGTGAGGGAGGAATGAGGGAGGATGCTTATGAGCAATCCCTATTTATGGCTGAATGATTGGTGTCAGGGTGTGCACAGGAGTTCGAGAGCTATCCTATCCCCTCAGCTTCGCCTCATTTCTTACCATTTTGCTTCCTTTCCCCGGTACTTTCCCCACTCCGGCCACTGTTCTCTCTCTCTGGCATCTCTCTTTACACCTCCCTTTGCAGCAGGTTGGCAAAATGCCACCCTGGCAGTGTTTGGTATCCAACCCTGGCCTCCATGGTTTCCTTCTCTCTTATACCAAAGAGGAAAACAGCGTTTGCTTTTTACTGGAGAAGAACTGACAGCCCCTCATCAGGTTAATGCCATCCTGAGGTCAGGGCCCATGCACCTATCCACTGTGAGCTCCATCATCCACGATGAAGGTCCGTCTCTCCCATCCTGCAGGGCCCAGGTGCATGCCAGCCCTTTCTAGCACCTTTCCAGCTCACTCCAGCCCAGACCAGAGCTCCCATCACAATGTCAGAGCCCTTCTGGTCTGACCACTCCTGGTGACAGCCCTTGTGCCCTAAGGAATCCATGCCTTGTTTCCCTATCCATACTTCAAGGTCCTTAAACACAGCCCCACACGCAACATCTTTTGTCTCTCTCACTAAATACAACCATGACTGCATGGCAGGGGCTCATTTTGTAACCACTTGCCATGTAGCATGGCCTTGGGGATAAGGTAATGATGCTGACAAGCTCTGCTTCTCAAGGAACTCTCTGCCCAACGAAGAAACCAATGGCCCCTTGATCATTTGTCGCTAGGTGTTAAAAAAAAAAAAAAGCATCACCTGCTCCTTGGTATTTACTCAGAGAGCTGAAAGCTATGTCTACACGAAAACCTGCACACAAATGTTTACAGCAGCTTAATTCATAATCCCCA